>NC_073342.2:16600000-16900000 GCF_027580225.2 Misgurnus anguillicaudatus | reverse complement strand
CCCTGTGTTCCTCTTGCGCTCTCGCTCTCTCTCTCTCTCTCTCCCTTCCTCTCGTCCCTTCCTGCCGGCCTCCGAGCAGAGGATGTGTCTGGGAGTGTGAGAGAGGAAGATTGCCGTTGTGGGTATGTACCCTCTTCTCTTCTTCCTCCTTGTTTTTCTGTGTGTCTCTGCTGATTTCTCCATCTGGCAACGGTGAGCAGGCCCTCCGGGCAGGGCAGTCTCTTAGTGGTGGAACAGTGGACGGTTGTACAATAAGGCTAAATGTCAGACGGAGACAGGAATGGCTGTGACAATCATGAAGGTACACATTGTTTCTTATTACTGGCTGTTGGCATGCAATCTATTAAAAGCTTTGGCTAATGATGTCATAAGGTTGTAGTGGTTGAAAGTGTGAGATAGAGAGAGAGATGAACTAAACCCATATATTCAAGTATACTCAACTACAAAACATAAAATTCCTAAAGTAAATAGCACATTCAAAATCTTTAGAAATGTATTTTTAGCATCAATATATTAAACTATAAAGATAGATCTACCATAAATACAATATATAGCTGTACTATACACAATACTAGTAACAGCCGTTACCATGGAAACGTGATGTGGACACATGGCAACAGCTGTAGGTGTACACCAAGGCATGTGTTTTCAATGTTTCCAATGGAAGCGCCACACTTTTCAAAAACGTCAGCACTGGTGGGTGTTTTCGCACTGAGCACAGGTGCTCTGCGTTTTTTCTGCGTTCAGTGCTGAGCGCCCAGAGTTTAAAAATGTTCAACTTTGGGTGAATCGTATAGCTCATCAGCCGTCCAATCACAGTGGAGAGGGGGGGTGGTACAAATACAACAACAACCAACCGGCGCATCGTACAATGACTGATAAACGAAACAGAAGTATTATCGCAACCAAAGCGCTTGGCTGAAGCAACGCTGGCAAGCGCCCACAGTTGGTATTTGCCTGCTTTTTTCAGTCGTGTTTGAATGCTTTGGTGTACATGCCCCCTTATACTGTAAGCACTTATGACTGGACACTGTACTGCAGAGGTTCTCAACTCTGGCCCTCAAGATCCACTTTCTTGCAGAGTTTAGCTCTAATCCTGATCAAACTGCCTGCAATTTTCTGGTATTCCTAAAGATCTTTATTACCTTGCTCAGGTGTGATTGATCAGAGCTGGAGCTAAACTCTGTAAGAAAGTGGATTTTAAGGGCCAGAGTTGACAACCTGTGCTGTATTGGAACCTATGGACTGAGGCTGACCATTGCTGTAAAAAAGAAATAAAATAGAATGCAGTTTTCAGCAATATATTACATACTCCTCGCAAGACCTTAAGTTTCTAAAACCTTAGATTTAGAGGGATCAAGATGCAGATGAGTCATTGTCTGGTGAGCTAAAGACTAAAACTCTTCTATATAACCTTTAACCTGTTTAAATTATCCTTATCACATGGCAACTATGAAAATAAAAGACTTTAACTATGGAACTGTCTCGCAAATAAAGCATGCATTCTTTTGCGTCTGATTTAGTAGACAATGTCACACAGCTTAGTAACATTGGAGCTGAACGACTGCCCAGTTCATATTGGACTTCTCTGTTCTAGGTGGAGCCCTTTTAGCAAAGTAGCAATATTGGCCGAGTCATTATTACCATTTCAATTGACAGATACCCCTGTCCCAGTGGAAGTGTGGCCAGAGGTGGAGAAAGCTGAGTGCTTGGCTCGGGGTGCTGCGCTGAAGTGGGCCTCGGGTGTTTTTTGTCAGCCAGAGCATTTGGAAAGACTCGGGCAGTACAGGAAACGGGAAAGCCAACGGACTGCATCGATTAATTCTAGATTAAAGGTAGATAGTGATTATTTCATTAAGAACAAATCGTCCAATAAGTTCTTGAAGGAATATGGTTAAGCACTCACAGCATTTGCTAGAAACGTCATTTGTTCAGTCTTATTTTTCTTAAGTCAGTTGTACAGTCCTACCTGGAAGGTGTTGACTGGGGTCTTGGTCAACTGCGGAAGGCAAGAGCTGAACTGAGTGAAGCATCTCATGACTTACACAAGGCAAGCCTGGAGTCCAGGAAAAATTCAGAAGAGGTCACTGTACTAGAGACGCTTCGGGAAATGTCAATCAATCATCGCCAGCTCCTTGCTGCAGTTAGCAATTTGCCACGTCTCTATAAAGGTTAGTGATTCTATTTTGTACACACAACATACTTACAAGACCATGTTTACAATGCCTTGATCAAGCATTTGTGTCTCTAAATTTATTTTAACCTAATTTGTATCAGTGCAAAGCATGGTGCTTGAGACAGAGAGGCTAGTGGAGTCCAGGAGACTACTAGAGGCTCATGCTCGGCTAATGGAACTAGAGCACTGGCAGGATGAAGTTCTGCTACAGCTCCGTGGACCTAGGGGAGCATTGGGAACAGGACTAACTTCTGAGGATGAGGATTTGGTGCGGAATTACTTCTCAGGTGTTGGACGCTTGGTGGATGCACTTGCCAAGGAGCTTTGGGCAGTGGTTGGGAGTGGGTTGTCGCTCTCTCGCCAAAACCCCACACCTTTTGTGTCGGCTGTACGTATAGTGGAACGTGAAGAAGCATTAGATCAGTTCTTTCTGGAGGAGCGAAGGTCTATAGGACAGAGCAGACCTATGCCCCCTGGGAGACCACGATGTTGGAGAGAACGCTTTTTCAAGGTTTGATGATGAATGCTACCCGTTTCCTGTTGATAGAGATGCAGGCAAAGTTTTTAGTCACACTCTAGTTATTGTTTGAAGCATGGCAACATATATTAAGGCTTGTTGATGTCAGTTTATCTAATCTATACCTGTTTACCAAACTGTTGGCCAGGTCATGGAGGACGCAGCATCAGCCCGCTTCCGTAGCATTTCCTACTTGCACACCCGAGGACCAGGGCTTGCTAGTCACTTGTCTGCACTACAGCATGGTATAATGGGAGATCTTGCAACAGTGCGGCATATTTTGGAACAGTGTGTTCCACCTCACTATCATCTAACAAGAGCCTACCTGCGCTCCTGCCACCAGTTCTTGCAGGCCCATCTTGGGCTAGTAAGTGGATGGGAGCTAGAAAGTGGGGAAATTTTTGCGGTTCTTAACTGGGTTCTGCACATTTACAGCAGGTAGGTTAAGTATACATTTGCATATGTATTATTAATCATAAAGTCATGTACATAAAAATGGGTTCTTTAAGCTCAGAGATGATGGGTGATCCAGACCTTGAGCCTGAGCTAGACGTCAAGGACCTAGGACCTCTGATTTCTCAGGAAGGTCTCGAGCAGCTACAGAATAAATACGTACTAAAAGTTCGGGTAAGATCCTCACAACATTTACCTTGTTTTGTTTGGATATACAAGTAATGTGTTTTTTGAGAAGTGTGACTATGATTGATTGTAGAAGAGTGTGTCAGAGTGGATGCAAAAGGCTCTAGAGGTGGAGCTGACAGACTGGCAGAGGGACCAAGAACCAGACATTGACCATGAGGGCTGCTATCACACCAGCCTTCCAACCATCATCACTCAGGTGTCTCAGCTATAACTGATGCTATAGTGTATAATGTGACAAAGATTTTGCTTTACATTAAACACAACTCTTTGGTTGTTAGATGCTAGAAGAAAATTCGCGAGTGGCCTTGATGATAAGTGAAGCTCTGCGGGATCAGACAATCCAAATGGGTCTATATGAAATGGAGAACCTTCTTATCCGGTGTGTATACTTATCAATACTGACATACCAGCAATAACAACTTATGAAATGCAAATTTTTTGTACTTACCTCTCTTCAAATCCAAACAGATTTCGAGATGCAATCATAGAATTTGGTAAGGAGCATCGCAAGAATCCAGCAACAAACAGTAACAAGTTCTATCTCCATTATCTCCTGGCCTGCATCAACAACTGCATCATCCTCAAGTGAGATGGTGTACAAGTATCTTTTGACAGTATGTCTGTGTTTACATGCTGTTTGTTTGATAAGTGTGCAGTTCAAACCATGCTTCATGTTAGCCATACATGGTTTGAAGGAGTATGATAAATCTAATTTAAATGTACATTTAGAACCTCCACAGAAAGTCTGCAGCAGCAGTTGTGTACCTACCCTTTAAACCGGTTTTCCCGTATTCCACTCGGGCCTCAGGCCGGTCTGGATCGTGCTGTGAGAAAGGCCTGTCGCCTAGTCATGGACCATCTACTGTCTGACTTGCAGCCACACCTACAAGAACTCCTGTCTCGTACCTGGCTGGTCCAGGAAGATGTAACCCAAAAAATGTGTGGGGTTCTGGAACATCACTGTGACTTGTACAACAGAGTGCGTCAGCCTTGTCGGCAGGTCAGAGTTATATTACACAATACATCAAGCACTATCTTTCTTAATAACTTGTGACCTTTCCATCATGATTGAATGTTCCAGTAATAATCAGACAGTTCCATTATTAGTCTTTGAAATTTGGAGATTATTAAAAATATCCACTGTAGCTTAACATAAACATATTTGTGCATTTCCAAACAAGGCAACCATGTTCAACAATAACGTGTCATGTGACCTCTGTCATCTATAGAGACTAAAGGAAGAATGTCAGTGGCTAACTGTTGTTGAGTATATTCGTGCACTGATGCAGAAGAGACTGGTCTGTCGAGGTGAAGATGAGCGATGCCATTTGGCCCAGCGTTTATCACAGGATGCTCAGCAGCTGAGAGAACACTTTCAGAACACGGTAAGAACCAATTTTATATTACTTCATTCATTTGTTCCTGTATAGCTCAGTGGTAGAGCATTGTGTTAGCATTGCAAAACAAGGTTGTGGGTTCGAACCTAGGTAGCACGCATATTAGAAAAAGTATACCTCGTAATGCACTGTAAGTGACTTCGGATAAAAGCGTAAATGTAAATTATGGGTTTTAAAGGCATGTTTTGGGACAAGGCATCTTGTCTTGGTGTTGCTAGCACCATTCTTTATCAACTAAGCTAAGCTACAGAAACTATATGGTATTACAGCGTTCTGCTGTTTTCACATTTATAGGGGACTGATGGAACAACAGGTGAAGTGAATCCCACCGCTTTGATACTTGCACTGGCAGATTTAATAAATGTGAAAGATCCAGGCCTGTTAACACTGGAGATTTCTGAATTGGTAACCAAGTACCCTGATATTAGTGAGAATTCAGACTTGCGCACCTCATGCTCTTATGTTAAATCCACATTCAATACAGTGATTTGCTCTTCTATATCACAATAACTTCTAATACATGTCTATACAGTGAGGAACATGTCTCAGTGCTGTTGGATGTAAGAGGGGATGTCCCCAAAGATGTTCGGGGGTCTGTACTAGATTTTCTGGAGCAGAGTGCCCCACCTGTACCATCGGGATACCGCTCAATCTTCTCAGAAATACTTGTACCCTCTTCCAGGAAACAGTTTTGTCTGCCTACCGCAAAGTGCACTTGACAACCATTCAGAGAAATTAGACCAATTGTATCTGTCTTTGTCAACAAGAAATTCATCTTTAATTCATAACTACTAAATATGCCTATTTATTTTCTGTTACATAATTTCTGACCAGTGCCTTGTTATATTATTAAAATAAACTGTAGCCAAATCCTTTCTTACAAAAACCCAAAGTAACAAAAATATGAAAAATATATATAAGTGCCTTAAATGTGCAATGCAAACCTAGCAAATTAAGAAATGTAAGTTTATTTAATTCTCCTTATTTTTTTTTTATCGTGGAGGACATAAGGTGATATTTAGTCCATTGTGATTCACACTGTCAACCACTAAAAAATGACGGTTTCTCGGACAGGGCATATCCTAGTCTCAGACTAAAATGCATGTTTGAGCTGTCCTAATTTGGAAACACCTTGTACTGACATATTAACATATATGGGTGCCATTGTTTTGTCTCAACATGCAAACCTGTATTGTTTTTTGTACGGTTTGTTTTTAAAAACGACTTAAATGTCCTAATATAACTAAGGCCTAGTCCTGGATTAATCTAAGCCCTGTCCGGGAAACCCCTTAAAGTATTAAGTAGACCATGCACTGCTATAGTCTACGTCTAAAAAGCTTGGAATATACATTAGTAAATCAGTGGTATGGAAATTTCTGTCTTTTTTGCATCTTGGCAATATGATATGTACTGTCATGGTATTTCAAAAAGCAGATCATATAATAATTTTTTGTGATCTTTTCCATTTTGGGAGGAAAATATGAATAATTGGCCACTTTTAGAATGTAAATGTTATTGATCAGATATTTTGCTTCATACCCAATTATGGCTTTTCAAAAACTTGTATATCGTGGTTCACTGTGTATATTGTGGTTGACTATTGGACAATAAAACAATGCATTTTAATACAAAATGTATTTTTGATTGTTAAACTTGTCATGAATTATTAACTTAAAGGTATAGTTAACCATAAAAGGAAAAGTCTGTGATTGATTACACACTCTCATGTTGTTACAAACAAAATTCAGTTTTCTGATGAACAAGGAGGAAGATATTTTGTGGAATGTTTCGCCCCATTGACTTCTATAGTCTAAAAATACTATGGAAGTCAATGGGGCTTCTGGTCAGGTAAAATTCTGTCATAATTTAGTCTCCCTCATGTTGTTACAAACCTGTATAAATTTAAAAGGAAGATGTTTTGATAAATGTTTTTAACCAAACTGTTTATGGACCCCATTTACTTCCATAGTATTATTTTTTCCTACTATGGAAGTCAATGGGGTTCACAAACGGTTTAGTTACAAACATTTATTAAAATATCTTTCTTTGTGTTCATCAGAACAAATACATTTATACAGGTTTGTGAAAACATGAGGGTGAGTTAATGATGACAAAATATTAATTTTTAGGTAAACTATCCATTTAAGGGGATTCAATAACAAACAAGAACCATGGTATTACAATGTTTTGGATGTTACAGTATGGTATTTTTATATTAAAGTACCTAATACAATGATACGTGAACACAGTATGACAATTTTTACAACCACTGTAGCCTACTATTTTTAAACGGTTAATATTGTATGTCTATAGTATTTGTGCAATGCTGCTTCTAACATCCTTTGAACTGCGTGTAAGTTTTCTAGTATCACCTCTTTAAACTGACAAAGGGCAAACTAAACTAAAATTAAGGGAACTTGTGGAAAGCTTTTTCTGAAACAACAGAATAAGGCCTATCGTGCAACGTATTTAAATAATACAATTTACATTTGTCGGGCAAAAGTTTTTAAAAAATGTCAACCTACCTTGATTTGAGACTATAACTTCAACTTGATTTTGGTGTATATGTGACTGTAGTGATTAAATGCAAAGCACAACAATTCACACAAATACTACACAGTAAACACAAGTAATGCTATTCGATGCGGCGCGACTAGACTGGAACTGACAGGAGGATGACCTCAAAGTACCGCGAGAGCAAGTCGAAATTAAACTCCTACATATGATTTCTCTAATCGCTCCCGCGGTATTTTGACGTCATGAGCCTGTCCGTTCTTGTGGCGAACAAGGCTAGGGCCTGGTAAGGATATATTTTTGTATTATAAAAGTAACTGTGTAGAGAAACACTTGTTAATCAACTTATTGGTTATATATGGAACATTTTACCTCCACAAACAAAAATGGGCAAACAATAAACCCAACAGCATTTTTTTTAGAACGGAATTAGGAAATTATTTTGAAACTATTAAAAGTCTAAAAAATAAAAAAGCAAAGCGAATATATACATTTTTTGAAACATTTTCTTTTATTGAATTATTGGTATTTATTTTATTTTATTTGATCCACTGTTTTTTTGAATGTTAAATAAGCACATTGTAATCCTCTTGTATGTTTGCAATGTATGCAAGGCTAGGGCAGTAACGGTCACAGGTCACGTGGTGTTGAAGGCGTGTCTTCGCAAACAAACATGGCCGCGCCCAGACAGATCATGTTGGATTAATGTTTTTGTGAACAACTGAGTAATTTGAAGTCAAAAATACGTCAAAGTATCGTTTTCTACACTTAAACCTGAAGGGACAATGAAGACGTTTTGCGGTCGTGCTAATCCAACAACCGGAGCGCTAGAGTGGGTCGAGGAGAGCGAGGAATATGATTATCACCAAGAGATAGCGAGGTAATATCAGTATATTAATGACAACCGAACGCTGCACATATAGTTCTAGTTCAGTCATTGACTCATTATTATCCAAAATAAACGAATGAATAATCATAACTGTGGGAACATGCTTGACAGTCACATGTTGCATATTATATATAACACGTGGGAATCCCGCATGAGTTCTGTAATACAGTCCCTGTGTGTTTATCTAGGTCCTGTTATGGTGATATGCTTCATGACAAAGACCGGGTGAGTTGTATTGTTTCCAGTCCCACATCCTCTTACATACACATACAAAAAATATATAATAGGTAATACTGGAAAACACAGATAATAGTTTTAACAGCCTTTATGAAATTTCTCATCAGCCCAGTAAATTTAAATAATATTAAGTCACATTTTTAACGGTAATGTGTTGGAAACCTCAACATAAATAAAGCTGATTTACATTTTTGCCTGTCTTTAGAATGAGAAATATTACCAGGGTATTCGAGCGGCGGTGAGCAGAGTAAAGGCGCGTGGGGAACGTGTGGTGGTTTTGGACATCGGCACGGGCACTGGTCTGCTTTCCATGATGGCAGTGACAGCTGGAGCCGACTACTGTTATGCAATAGAAGTACGTATGAGATTTCAATGAAGATACTGCTTGTAAAGTGATGTTTTGTAATTAAAAAAGTTTATGCACAGGTCTTCAAACCTATGGCACAAGCTGCATCTTCCATTGTGCAGAGGAACGGCTTCTCAGACAAGATCAAGATCATAAACAAACACTCCACCGAGGTTACAGTTGGTCCAGGTTAGATTGCCAGTGATGCAATATGCTTATGGATGTAATCCAATTGGGATTATTAAATTTAATATCATTGTATCCACAGATGGAGACATGCAAGAGCGAGCAAACATTCTTGTCACGGAGCTCTTTGACACTGAGCTGATTGGTGAAGGAGCATTGCCCAGTTATGAGCATGCACACATGCACCTGGTTCAGGTAAGCACAGCATTTACATTTCAAATCATTTGCTTATAGCTTTGTGTCAAGTGCCGCTCTCTCCAATGCAGGCGGGTTGTGAGGCCGTGCCACATCGTGCCACAATATATGCCCAGCTGGTGGAGTCGGACATGCTTTGGAAATGGTCACAGATCCGACCTATACAGGTGGACGGGCACAAATTGCTGCCCCCTCCTGCTGTAGTGAAGTGTGCGGGAGCGCCATCAGTCTGTGACATCCAGCTTAGCCAGGTGTCTCCACAATCATTCACCCACCTCGGGCCCATCTGCACCATGTTCAGGTATAACCGGACATATAGTTAAAGGGATCGTTCACCCAAAAATGAAAATAATGTCATTAATGACTTAACCTCATGTCGTTTCAAACTCGTAAAACCGCCATTCATCTTCAGATGTTTTATATTTAGCCCGAGAGCTTGTTGATACTTCATTGAAAATCAACGTACGGTATACTGTCCATATCCAGAAAGGTAATAAAAACATCATCAAAGTAGTCCATGTGACATCAGTGGGTCAGTTAGAATGTGTTGAAGCACCGAAAACACATTCTAGTCCAAAAATTTTAAAAACTACGACTCAATTCAGCATCTTCTCTTCTCGTCTGTTGTGGGGCGCATGTGCGAGACTGGAGTCACGTGACTGCAGTGACACGGCTGACGTGTTATCCTCAGACATGTTTGCGAAGTTTTTTTTTCAAACTTTCAGCGTGCGTCTCCCTCAGACTGTAAACGAAGCTCGGGCACACAAAAAAAACAGCTGGGGCGCACCAGATAACACGTCATCCGCGTCGCTGCAGTCACGTGGCTTTGGTCTCGCGCATGCGCTTCACAACAGATGCGGAAGAGAACACAATGCTGAATAAATTAGTATTTTTTTTGTTATTTTTGGACCAAAAGTGTATTTTCGATGCTTTAACACATTCTAACTGCCCCACTGATGTCACATGGACTACTTTGATTATTTTTTTATTACCTTTCTGGACATGGACAGTATACCAGACATAGATTTTCAATGAAGGGCAAACAAGCCCTCGGACTAAATATAAAACATCTTAAACTTTGTTCCGATGATAAACTGAGGTCTTCCGAGTTTGAAACAGCATGAGGGTGAGTCATTGATGACATTGTTTTCATTTTTGGGTGAACTATCCATTTAAGCTTCAAATAGGGCATTATTATTTCCTAAATTCGTTTTATTTCTGCATAGCATTGATTTTAGCAAGCCAGTCAGCAGTGCTGCTGGGTCCTACACGGCAAAATTCAAAGCCCAGGCCAGCGGAAGAGCACAGGTGGTTTTAACCTGGTGGGACATCGACATGGACCCTGATGCCAATATTGTGTGCACGATGGCTCCCAGTTGGACCTACTCAGCACCTCAGTCTTACCCTGTAAGTCATTATATAGAATATATATATACAGCTGTATACATGTACCTGATGACTGTGGTGTGTGATGTACAGTGGAGGGACCACTGGATGCAAAGTGTCTATTTCCTTCCTGTTGAGAAGAATGTGGTAGAGGATGAAGAACTCTGCTTAACAGTTTCCCATGATGACTACAGTCTCTGGTACAGCCTTACAAACAGGTAAAGATGCATTACTGAGATACATTGAGATTAGGAGCATCAAAGTTTGATTTTAATCTTTGACATGGTCTTACTTAGTCAATATTAAACATATCAAGGTTATATTTTCACAGTTCTTTAAAGCGACATTCCATTATTTTGAAAATAGCTTTATTTTCCAGCTCCCCTAGAGTTAAACATTTGGTTTTTACCGTTTTGGAATTTGTTCAGCTGATCTCTGGGTCTGGCGGTACTACTTTTGGAGTAGCTTAGCATAATCCATTGAATCTGGTTGGACCGTTGGCATCGCGCTGTAAATAACCAAAGAGTTTCGATTTTTTTCTATTTAGAGCTTGACTCTTCTGTAGTTACATCATGTACTAAGAGCGACCGAAAATTAAAAGTTGCGATTTTCTAGGCAGATATGTCTAGGAACTATACTCACATTCTGGCGTAATAATCAAGGACTTTGCTGCCGTAACATGGCTGCAGCCCCTGAAAATAGTCCCCTTGGTAACTTTCAATAGCAGGGGACTATTTTCAGGCACTGCGAAATATTATTGCGCCTGCTGCACGATGTAACTACAGAAGGGTCAAGTTTTAAAAAAGAAAAATATCAAAACTTTTGGTTATATTTTTTAGCGCGATGCTAATGGTCTAATCAGATTCATAGATTATGCTAAAAGTGGTACCCTCAGACCCAGAGATTGGCTGAATGGATTCCAAAACTATAAAAATCAAATGTTTAACTCTAGGGGAGCTGGAAAAAGCGCACACTTTCGAAAAAAGTGGAGTGTCCCTTTAAATTATGATTTTATGTAGAAAATCGTGCATTTGTGAGGGTCTATGATAGTTTTTGTAATCTGCTCTAAAGTGATATCCAAGCACCATCTTTCCGGCCGTGCTGTACCTGTCAGGCCCACCTGATTTGGACAAGGCCTCGCTTCGGAGAACTGAACGATGAGAAGAGAACTGAGAGTTATGTGAGCGCACTACGCAGTGTAAGTTAAACTATTAAAATACTGAAAACTGTTCAAAAGCTTTCTGATTGGATAGTACAACTGTATGATGTGTGTGCATGTCTCCTTCAGATTGTGAAACCAGACAGTGTTTGTTTATCAGTCAGTGATGGGAGCCTGTTACCCGTTTTTGCACATCTGCTTGGAGCTAGGAAGGTACACGTCTTCATTTTCATTTATCCCTTTAAATAATTATCTTAGGTCCAGACTTCATATATCAATATATGACTCTCTATATCTTAATATCAATTCAGGTGTTTACTTTGGAAAACTCCGGAATGGCGAAACAAGTAATCGAGCAGGTGAAATTTTAATAGCGGCATTCATAAAACGTCCATACGAGCGAATTCGGTTCCATTCTGATACACTTTTGCGTTCACACAGGTCCTGCAAACGAATTCGCTGAAGCACGCAGTGCAGATATTGGGAATCCGACCTGAACAGCTTTCATCAGATGATTTGGAGGGAAATCTGGTACAAACCTGGATATCCTACATTAATACTGATCATGTTAGAAGCTATGAGAGTCTTACGATCTTATGTCTTGTCTCTTCTTCTGCAGATATCGGTGTTGATAGCGGAGCCGTACTTCAGCACCAGCCTCCTGCCTTGGCATTCTTTATTTTTCTGGTATTGCCGCACTGCTGTGGCGCAGCTGCTTCATCCCAATGCCACTATACTGCCCTCTGCCGGCACACTTTATATAGTCGCTGTTCAATTCCAGGCAAGTTGTTTTTTCCGATTATTACATTAAAACATTACAAATACCAAATTCAAATAAGATTTGAATGCTTTTATGTTTCAGGATCTGTGGAGAATTAGAAATCCCTGTGGTACCTGTGAGGGTTTTGATGTCAGTCCTATGGATGAGATGATTCAGGTACTTGGATTTATTTAAAGTTTTTCAACTGAAGCCTAAAATGTAGCTTGAAATGTTTTTGAATCTACCCACAGCGATCTTTGGATTTCCGTGAATCTTGGGAAGCAGAGCCACATCCGCTGTGGGAATACCCTTGTCGTGCCCTGTCCAAGCCACGGCCGGTCATGACATTTGACTTCACACAATGCGTTCCAGAGCAGCCGATCAACAATCAAGGAACTGTGCCGCTTACAGGGTAAGATACGCACATAAATAAGCTCTGTATGTGTTTAGATGATGCTTACTTCAGCTGATGATGTTGCAGGAGAGGATGTTGTCACGGTGTCGTTCTCTGGATGGAGTATCAGCTGACTGAGGATATCACTGTAAGCATGGGCCTGACCAAACCAGTCGATGAAGAGGTATGTCATAAAACGAATCAGTGTTGCATAAACAAGACTGTCATTCAGATGCAAGTGTTCATGTGATTAGTTATCACTCTTATTTGGTTTAATAGGGGTCTTGTGAATGGAACCCACATCGAAAACAAGGAGTTTTCTTCTTTAGATCTGCACCGGAAATATCTGGGGATGGAAGAGAAGATCTTTCATACAGTTTAACCTTTGAACCTCATACTGGTGATATTAAAATGGACTTCTCGGTCACCAAGCCTTGACCCATGGACAGGACTCCAGTCATCAGTCGTTTACTTTGTTTTTAAGATTATCCAAAGAATTTCAATGACTGTGATGTTACAAGAGCTTATAGCTGCTTTTATCCTCTGTGTACTACATACATATATAGTTACACAACTTTGAAGGGATAGTTCACCCAGAGATGGGGATTCTGTCATCATTTGCTCACTCTTATGTTGTTGCAGGCCTGTATGGATTTTCTTTGTTCTGATTAACACAAACCGATCAGAGGTCCCATTGACTTCAATAGTATTATTTTTCTTTCTATGGAGGTCTATGGTGCCTCTGATCAGATTGGTTACAAACATTACTCAAAATATATTCGTGCTCATCAGAACAAAGAAATTAGTACAGGTTTGTGGCGGCGTGACGGTGGGTGAATGATGACAGAATTTTCATTTTTTGGTGAACTATCCCTTTAACTTTACACAGTTTTCAGTGGGACGTAGCATTTACAAACATCAGATTTAAGTTATTTATATGCTCTAAAAAAAATGTTGGATTATTTTCAACCCACCGTTGGGTCAAAAAGGGACGAATCCAACCTGTTGGGTTGTAATTTTACCTATGCTTGGTTGTTTTAACCCTTTGTTGGGTCAAATATAAACTATCTCTGGGCTAATTTAACCTAATAGCTGACTTTGTCTCTTTTTGACCCAATTATTGTAGTGTACTGCGTCTGTGTGTTTAAATTCATGTGAAAGCAGAAAAAATGTACAATGTTGCTACGCTAGTTTCATCATAGTGTGTTGTGTAGTTGTTAACATGCAATACAGTATGTGCTCTTGCTTGGAGTAATAAATAGCAAGGCAAAGGGTATTTAAACGTTTTATTTTATCTCAAACAAATGATCTTACACTATAGAAATGGCTAAATAGATGAGCAACTGATTTTCAAATAAAATAAATACAACCGAAGTGAAGATTTCTTGCTTCTAAATAAAGATGGGAGCTAAAACAAAAGTATTTTTTTAAGTCTGTGTAAAGTCATTTCAGAGAATTGTTGCTAAACATAAATGTTAATAATGTATTGCTAAAACACGTTTAAAGACTGTGAACTAAAGTACTGAATTGCGGAGATACACAGTCACAAAGTTTTTTTTTTTACACATTTC
This sequence comes from Misgurnus anguillicaudatus, assembly GCF_027580225.2. Lineage (NCBI taxonomy): Eukaryota > Metazoa > Chordata > Actinopteri > Cypriniformes > Cobitidae > Misgurnus > Misgurnus anguillicaudatus. The sequence goes on along the minus strand of NC_073342.2, from coordinate 16,885,631 downwards.
TGTGTTGGGATTATTTAGGTGGGGCTAAAATGGCGGCTTGATGACGCACTGGAGTCACCGACCATGACCCCGCCCCTTACACAATCTCGTGCATCCTTTCACGTTGTCGCGGCATTTGAAAGAGAGACGGCAGCTTTCCCGCGAGTGGGCGTGGTTTCAGCGCGACAATGGACACGCCCCCAGCGTTTGAGAGCTGAAAATCATGCTCACTTTAATAACAAATTTTATTTTTTTGTCGTTAGTTAATCATTAAAATTTGGCTGTGTGGTTAATATCACATTTTCTGTGGTGTCACAAACTCAGAACACATTTAATAACAGACTTTACACAGACTTTAAATACTGTAAATCAATATATCAAATAATTGTAAGATTTTTTTAGTGGTTTGATCCCATTTGGATATATTTTGAATTTTTAACTGATTTAAAGTCTGGAATGAGAGGTTTTCAACTGAGCAGTGCTTTCAACTTTATTTACATTATGGGTAACAATTGTACTCAATTGACGAAAATAACACCTCTATAAGAAACGTCCCTGTTGATAACAGCTGGAAGTGTATCTGTGTGTCTCTGATGTTGCAGAATGATAACGGAATGGATTTGGGTGTTATAATGAATGTCTATGCATCTGCTTTATCAATGTTGGCCAACAAAACCTTCTCCCCGGGTTTGAATGCAGGCATGCCTAAATATGGGCAACTGGCACATCTGAAGGCGTCTCCTAAATAGCACTGAAAGAAAATAATGGGGGTCTTAATTATATAACAAACCTGAAACAATAATTATGGAAAAAGGCTTTGAAAGATATTCTTACACTTCCACAGGCTGATTTAGGCAGACTGGCTTTCTGGGCAGCTTTGCTCTCCTGTTCCAGTTCTTCAGCAAGACCACACGTGCTACACACAAACAACAATCATGTTTATATGTACACACTGAAAGTGCACACTCAGGTTGACACAATGGGAAAATCTCCAACTATAATTTAACTTTAAGGTAATTACCAGTTTTTGCAGGCTTTCTTTTTCTTTGTTGAATCCTCTCCACAGGAAGTCTTGAGAGAGGATGGGTCGGGCTTCTTCAGATCATCTGCATCCAGAAGAGCATCAGAATCTACCAAATCCTGAGAATGAGAGGCGGAGCCATGTGGTGAATAATATGCAAAAACAGAAGCTTACTAAAGGTGATTATAAAGTGAACATTATGTACCACATCATCATCGTCCATATCATTGGCTGAAAGGGTCCACATTTTAGCAGTGCTTGGATCAAGGGCTGGCTTCTCTGTAGAAACATAGATTAATCGGATAAATATTGTCCTATTACACAGCTAAATTAAATGTTAATAGCCACAAACCTGTTGTGGTGACTTTCTTGCCAAAGTTGAGTTTCAGCTGTGTAGAGGAACCGACCTCAAAGTTGGGTTTAGATGCAGACATGCGTACCCTCGAAAGAGAGTTTCCTTGAAAACCCGTGCGCTCCTTTACAGCTGTGGTTGCTTCTGGGCTTAGAGGCTCCGTCTTTATCTGTAAAAGTATGTTTGTAAAAACTACTTTAATGTCCTAATATAACTAAGGCCTAGTCCTGGATTAATCTAAACCTTGTACGGGAAACTGACCCTTTATCTTGTTTATTAAGATACTGACCTCTGTGACGGACACCAATCCAGACAGTTTTAAAGCTGACATCAACTTTCCAGCGCTTCTTACACTATTGTCCTCAGAACCTAAAAGGAAACAACGGGCACAAGTTGGTTTTTATTTGAGGATGCTATGAAGTTGCTACTCTATGAATGCTGTGAAGTTACTAACCTGAAACTGGCTCTTCTAGCACAAGTTTCCCATCAGGTTTCAAAAGTTTGGCGAACTCAGCCAGCATTTCAGAGCTGTGGATTGGTGAGCTGTCTGTCAAAAGTCCTGACAGAACCCAGTCATAACTTGAAGCTGCGTGAGAAACTAAAAGAGAAAACATTAACACTTAAAATTAGGGATGCACCAATATGGAAATTTTGGCCGATACCGATAACCAATAACTCTTTAAATTTGGGGGGCGATAACCTACATCTATAGGCCGATAAATATTCATATTATTATCACAATGAAAAACTCGCAGACCGCGGACATCTTGTCTTTGCGGTAGACTAGCATACTCTTCTTAAGCCCGCAACACGTGTCATCTTCGTGCTATGTCACAGAAAGCACCAATCAAAACTCCACATGGCCAGCAATGAGCAAGTGAAGTGGTTCAACAAACCAAAATAATCCATAATTTATTGGCTTTTATTTATCGGCCGAATTTTGCTATCAGACCGATAACCGATAATATTAAAAATAAGCAGTTATCGGCCGATAACGATATGTCGGCCGATATATCGTGCATCCCTACTTAAAATCAAAAGCATTTCACTACATTGCCATTTGCATTTGTTTGGAATTAAGGGTTTTCTACATAAAATCATCCTATGTAATTTAAAAAACATTCTGTGACAATATAACCTTGATATTTTAATATTAACTGAGTTAGGTCATGTCAAATATTAAAACCAACTTTGTTGCTCCTTATCTTATAATTAGATTATGAGATTTTTATTATGTACTTACAAAGTTGTAGTCTCTCCATGTTCTCCAAAGACACAAGACTCTGGCTGCCAACAATAGTGCCAATATTTTCAGCAAATTCCTTCAGTGTGATGGGAGATGATGGTTGGCTCCAGACCAGGAGCACCTTGTCCCCCTTTTTTAGTCCGATGTCTGCCATGATCTAGTGCATGTAAAAGAGTTTGTTTACAAATGCAGCATTTGCTTTATAAACTGACTAGTTTATAATCAAAGTTATCAGACGACTCAGATGCCGTTTAGACTCTTATCTGGTTCATTTGAACCTATGCGGTTCTAGATACACCAACCGAAGAAAAATATGAACAGATAATAATATTCAACTGCTCGAGTCAATAATACAACCACCAAAATGTGAGAAATATTTTTGCTATCAATTCTGTAAGTTTTGTTTTGGCATGTATTTGAATGTAGATCTGCTGCATCATTATGACTGCGCAGTTCTTACAAAACAATGTAAATAAGCACCATTATCTGGCGGAGACACGAGATGTGAGACATACATAACATTAAAACGCAGGTCATGAAATTAAACTAACAACAAAAACTATTACATGTACAAATTTACAAGTTTATAGATTTATAGCAGTCCAACCTGTTTATAGAGTTCCAGAAATGCGCACACTGCTATATCAACACCGGTCACGTCGGACGTCGCAGCAGTAATGACGCCACGCAGGTTCTTGCTGTAGGCATCGCGTTGAGATGATCTCATAATTAGCCAAAAACAAAATACATGGTACGATGGGTCTACACATTTTTATTTTATTTTTAATTAATCTGTTCACTATTTCTCGGTCCAGACCGCTGAATATATTACAATATATTAGTATTGTTATTATGTTACTTTCGTCAGCGCTGATCAAGGAGGGCCAATCACAGTCGTCCCCACTGAGAAAAACAACAAAGTCCATCAAAGAAATTCTAACGGTTATAATGGAAATTGTATTGTTTTTTAATTCAAACTAATTTGTTCTGTTTGTGGGATGATGACGGAAACATTACTGGAAGGCACAAAACACTACATAAAATATTTTTTAATAGTTTTAATTGCCAGCAAGGGTTTGTAATAATTTCAGTAAAATATTATACTTTTAGTCTACACTTAATGAAGAATGCGACTTTATGTGCCACAAAGCGACCCCTGGAGGAATAACAGTGCTATGCTATCAGCTTTCACGACACACTTGCACTACAACAGATTCATACTGCGCACGCAGACCGATCGATTAATATGATATCAAAGTACCGCGAGAGTTGTTTTTTCTAGCGTGCGTTTTGAATCGCTCTCGCGGTACTTTAATGTCATACGTCCATCGGTCTGCGCTGCACCGCGTGAAGTAGCCTACAATAATACTGCCGCGATCCTTCGCTGTCGTTGGATATGGCGGCGCTGATTAGAGGTCTGAGAGCTGGAAAGGCCTTACGGGGTCTCGGCAGCGGTAAGGAGAGATATGAGAGAGGGAGACTGGTGTGATTTGATTTTTACTCCACGATATTCCTGTTTGATACGTTGATAGGAGTCACATATTTGAATTGTTTTCGTAACCAGGTAAAGTTAGCTACTGTAAACAGTCTGCCTACTTTCAGTTTATGGTAAACGTAACAGTAAATGTCAGCTGCAAGGTGATAATGAAGGGCAGAGCAAAGTATGGAAATAAAAAGTGCAAATAATAATCCTTGCATTTTAAAGGTTGTGCGATTCAGTCCTATAGAAAGATACTAGTTATGGTAAACAACAACTATATGTAATAAAACAAAGCTGGTGGTTTTACAGTGGCGCGTGTCTTCATGCACGTAGACGTATGCAATTACGTTGCAACACAGCAGGCTGGATGCTTACTAAACAACTATAAAATAAATAACGTTATCGGTTATTTTGAAGCTAAAGTTACACTTTCACTACTATGACATAGTTTCTGACCAGTTTAAGATATATAATTTACAATAATATATAATTTACAATTAACTTAAAAATTCACAGTGCATACTTCTTAACGTCTTCATTTATTTGTTTTGTAATGTAAATAAGCTTTAAATACTATTGCATGCTAATTTCATTCAATGCACCACTGCAGTTGCAGTTCAAGCCAAACTCAGTCCCCAGTGCAACAATGTGAGACGTGAATTTCACCGTGCAGCCCTGCTGAGACTCGCAGATGACTATAAAAGTGAATCTGTACCACCTCCATCCTACCATGAGGTCCATAAAGGTGAAGAAAGTTCAACCTCTTCAGCACAGGGAGACTCCTTTAACACAGCTGCTGGCCAGGAAGACGGCCAACCAAACACCAGGTTAGTGCCCGAAGGTTACAGATATTATCCAAGATTTACAAAAACCTGGTGTACTATAGCATCGTTGGTAAAGTATTGTGTTAGCAGCAGCACAAAAGGCCTTAGGTTTGATCTCCAGGGAACACATACTGATAGTATTTGATGTATAAAGTTATCAGGATCAGAGCGGCGAGCATGGCGAAGACTACGAAACAGAAGAACAACTCCAAACTCGCATACTGACCGCAGCACTGGAGTTCGTACCACAGCACGGCTGGACTGTGGAGGCAATAGCATCCGCAGCAGAGGTTAGTTTACTGTAAATAAAGGAGAAAACAAAAGCAGTGATGTTCAAGCATTGAACGTGAATGCTAATAAAGGAAATAATAACAGTCATATGCCGTGTGATTCAGACGCTTGACCTGTCACCAGCCTCTACTGGGATGTTCAACAATGGAGCGGGAGACCTGGTCTTGCATTTTATAGCGCAATGCAACACTCAACTCGCAGAGACGCTCGCAGAGCAGCATAAACAGATCCAGCTCGGCCAGGCAGAGTGAGTTATATGATAAATCTGATATCAAAAATCTGTTTTTTTCTCAAAAAAGGTTTTTACAATTTTGCTGGGGTTTTATGTTAAAGGAACACTCCACTTTTTTGGAAAATATGCTCATTTTCCAGCTACCCCAGAGTTAAACATTTTGGTACCCATTCAGCTGATCTCCAGGTCTGGTGGTACCACTTTTAGCATAGCTTAGCATAATCCATTGAATCTGATTAATTTGACCATTAGCATTGCACTCAAAAATAACCAAAGAGTTTCAATATTTTTCCTATTTAAAACTTGTACTAAGACCGACAGAAAATTAAAAAAATCCATCGATCTTATTATATTATGTAACTACAGAAGAGTCAAGTTTTAAATAGGAAAAATATCGAAACTCTTTGAGTATTTTTGAGCGTGATGCTAATGGTCTAATCAGATTCAATGAATTGTGCTAAGCTATGCTAGAAGTGGTACAGCCAGACCCGGAGATCGGCTGAATGGATTCAAAAACAGTAAAAATCAAATGTTTGTCTCTAGGGGAGCTGGAAAGTTAGCATGTTTTCAAGGAAGGTGAAGTGTCCCTTTAACATGGTCACCAGTATCACCCAGCTCATGTTAATCTGGATTCTTCATTGTGTTAGGCCTAAGAAAACAGCAGAGTTTCTGAGAGATGCAGTTGAGCTGAGATTACGGATGTTGATACCTTACATTGACACATGGCCTCAGGTATCATCGACTGAACGTTTACCCAAATCACTTGCTGATGAATTATTTTTCAGTTTATTATTGAGCACTTGCATTCAGAAAAAAAGATCATCGTTGTTTAAATCCATCCTGGCTTGTAGGCTATGAGCATCCTGCTGTTGCCCCACAACATCCCCGACAGCCTGAAGCACCTGTCCACGATGGTAGATGACATCTGGTACCACGCAGGCGATCGCTCAACAGACGTGAGTGGCTCCTCTAATTTGAAATTTCCACCTTCCACCTTGAAATGCAGTTTTGTATAAGCAAAAATCTTTTCTGTGTAAATTTAACCAACTAGCCCATGGCTTACCTGAGCATTTGCTAGGTTCTGAAACAGAGGACCCAGAAGCGAAAAAATCAACACTGCTTTATTGAAAATCAACTTAAACAGTCAGGCCGTCGAGTCCCGAGCCACCAACAACGAATCAACTTTAGTGTTACACGGTTTTTACTTAAAAAGCTTTTGTTTACTTCACTGCTCCATGCGTGTTTACTCCCTTGACTTTAATCTGCTAATCTTGATGACGTATGCAGCCTACAGCCTTCGGATTTAGAAACGGCCTTGTTAACAACACACAACAAACCACGAACAGCCTTTTAATGGTAAATTTCATTTTCATTTATTTATTGTGTAATAAGAGAGGCGAATAAATGCGATGGCGGTATAGTGCATATTTATGCATATAACGTATGGGTGGAGAAAGTGTAAAACATGTTAACAAGGCACATATCAGCAGCTGACCATACTGATCTTCCAATATTAGTGGATTTTATTTGTCAAAAAAAAAAATTGATATAGTACAAATAAAAATATGTTTTGATCATCTGAGATGATTGTGTCGCGTTGGTCTTAAATTTCACTCATAATGGTCTTAAAAAGGTCTTAAAAAGTCTTAAATTTGACTAGGTGAAACCTGCAGCAACCCTGAAGCTACAGTGTGTGTCATTTCTGTTCACCAAACAGGACTGCAAAATTTTTTGTCTCCTAATGCTACTACAATCTACTACCCTGACCTGTTTAGCCGAACAGGTCCAAACTTGTGCGCTTGGTTGAGGCAGAAATGGACAGTTTTTTTGTTAGTTTATTCACCTGTCTTTGTGTCTCTCAGATGAACTGGTACACTCGGCGGGCGGCACTAACTGGCATCTATAACACAACCGAACTAGTAATGCTGCAAGACTCATCTCCAGACTTTGAAGAGACCTGGGCCTTTCTGGACAACCGTATTAAAGATGTAGTCAACATGGCCAACACAGCTAAACAGGTGCATGATGTGTTGGATTATATCAATATGGTGGTCTTCTCTCTGTGTATTTATCTGTAAAAAATCATCTTTTTGTTTGGTCTAGGTCCAAGCCACTGGAGAAGCTGTGGTACAAGGACTCATGGGCGCTGCAATTACGGTAAAAACCTCAACATTTCAGCGAAATCCCAAATTTACAGAGTTGGAAGACGCTTTTATCCAAAGCGATTTACAGTGCATAACACGCTAAAATGTTTGCATTTGTGTTCCCTGGGATTGAACCCAGATGTATTGGTAAGATCTCATTTGTCCTTCCTACAGCTGAAAAACTTAACAGGGATGAACCAGAGACGATGAGTCCATGTCTTTGGAGTTTTGGTCCTGTTTGTCCCAGCTCCTGCTTACCGACCCCTCGGCCTTGCAGCGCAAATGTCTGACAACTCACTCAACAGCTGTAGATTAACAATTTAGCATGAAAGACAGTGACAGCAATGGTGTTCTGATAGAGGAATTGATCTTTTATCACATTCTTAGCACTTTTAAATGGGTCATATGTGCCACAAATAGGTCATTTAGACCCAGAGCACAGTGAGGATCTGACATTTCTTTTCTTTCTGCAGTTGTTTTTTCTCTATTTGTAAAAAAGGAAAAATTAAAAAATATAAATGCACATTGTATTGAGAATCGTTTGTGTTTGACTTATGTTAGAATCCCTTATTATAATAAATAAAGGGTAAACTATTTACTGAAAAATGTTTCAGCTTGTTATGTATTCAAAGTGGCAAACACTTGACAATAAAAATAAGGCTTCATAGATACAAAAGAAAAAAGAATATTAGTTTCTTCAAAACAAAAATACACTGTTTCTGTTGTTTTTATACTCATGTATTTTCAAACAACAGATTCCTATTAAGAAGTACCATTATTTTAATGTATTACATATGCATAGTGTTTGGAGGCTACTTATTTTTGTTGGTAATCTGAAAATTGCAAAATTGATAACAATTTAAACTCTACCCTGTCATTTTTTAAATGTATCCCCCACCCAACTAGTACTGCACTATTTTGCCATATTAGACACTGCAAACAAATGTGTGGTGCTTTTACGGTTTCGTACAGTACCTATTTTTTTATAAACGTGTATGGTACAGTAAAAATTATTTAATGCGTATTATAGGACTTATATTCTAAAATAAAGTTGGGCTTTTATTATGTCTAACCAGAGTGACCCGGATGCACATAGCATTAGAGCGGGCTCTAGCCAATCGCGTGCTTTCTTGTGTTATTGTGCCGGAGAAACGCTCGCTGCTGAAGCATTACTGCACCATATAGTTTATTTTTACATTTTTATCCATACAATCTAGAGTTTATCTTCATTATGCCGTATGCCAACCAGCCTACAGTTAAAATAACAGAGCTTTCAGACGAGAATGTGAAGTTTTTAATCGAAAACACCGATCTCGCGTGAGTCATACAAATACATCAAATGATCATTTCGTGTATTATTTTAATGCACGTGTGTTGTGTAGTATATTAAGGAACGTATTTTGCAAGTTGTTGCTTATTTCAAAAACTTGTGAGATCAGAGCTATCATATTTCCTTATTACAAGATTATTGTGATATTATCATCGGATACTGTATCATAATATATTAAATGTTGGCTGTTACAGGGTGGCAAACTCTATTCGACGAGTGTTTATGTCTGAGGTGCCAACTATCGGTAAGAATCAAACCATCTCATTCTTTACACAGAGCTTCTGAATGTGTGTTTATTTTTGATCATGAAGTTCATCTCTATCTGCTCACGTGCATTGTCTTCCAGCTATCGACTGGGTTCAGATCGATGCCAACTCTTCTGTACTCCACGATGAGTTTATTGCTCACAGAGTGGGTGCGTATATCGACATCTAACTTATTTTATATTTTTACTTTGTTTATGATTTAAAAAAAGGTTTTTAAAATTGCCTTATAATGCTTGCGTTCGACAGGTTTAATTCCGCTTACAAGTGATGACATTGTTGACAAGATGCAATACTCACGCGTAAGTTTTCACGAGTACTAATCTGCACATTCAAACCATGCACATATACTTATATATTTTACGGTTTTACTTAACTCTTTGTATTGTACTTCTGTGTACAAATTGTCACTGACGTCATCTCCTGCACGTCACCTGGCAAATAAACTTCAGACTGAACAAATTATTCAACCACAGCCTCGCGAGGGCTTTCGTTTGTTTGTTTATTTTTTTGTAACTTTTATTTTGTTTTCTTTTAGGACTGCACATGTGATGATTTTTGTCCAGAGTGCTCTGTTGAGCTCACACTGGATGTGAGATGTACAGAGGACCAGACACGACACGTGACCTCACGAGATCTGCTGTCCAATAACCCCAGAGTCATTCCTGTATGCCCATTTACCTCATCTATCTATCTATCTATCTATCTATCTATCTATCTATCTATCTATCTATCTATCTATCTATCTATCTATCTATCTATCTATCTATCCATTTATCCATCTATCTATCCATCTATCTATGGATGCTAATGTATTATGTCTTGTACCTCAGGTCACATCCAGAAGTCGAGACAATGATCCCAATGATTATGTAGAGCAAGATGGTAGGTGTATTTATTTGTCTATATATTGTCATTCATTTCTTCTGTATGGTGTCTTCATTGTTTGGGATTTTCATGTAGATATTCTGTTGGTGAAATTGAGAAAGGGTCAGGAGCTGCGTCTCAGAGCATATGCCAAAAAGGGTTTCGCCAAGGAACACGCCAAGTGGAATCCTACTGCAGGGGTGGCTTTCGAGTATGACCCAGACAATGCACTGAGACACACCGTTTACCCCATTCCACAGGAATGGTAAGATGCTAAATGGCTTTTATTTGTTATAAATTGTATGATGTCAACTTAAATTAGTTGGTGTAGCCTTTACATACTGTATGTAATGTTGGAAAAGTGTTCTGATTTATATTCTGTTCATGTCAAATATTCCTGCTTCTCTATATACGGTTTCAGCAGCAATAACATACATAATCAGCATTTGTGGACCAAACGTAACTTTTGTAGACCTCCACATATATATATTAACTAAAAGTCCCTTTAGAGTACTTTTCTCTGATAACTAACAAAATAAATTACTATTATTACCTTTGTTCCGATATCATATCCATTGCGTATCAACTACTTCACTGAGCTAATGTTATTGTGTAAAATTAATGCATACAATGTTAGTTACAAGTGCTAAATTCTTGCTGGCTGACAAACTTCTTCACACAGTGGAGGTCTATGCTCGCCGTCTCCCCTCATCTTTAGGAAACCAAAACATTTTATTTTTGACAAGTTTCCAAGGGTTAGTTTAGCCCAGGGTCAGCAACGTTGGTCCTGGAGTGCCGATGTCATGCAGAGTTTAGCTCCAGCTCTTATTAGGCACACCTGGAATAACTAATCAAGTTCTGAAGATTCACCTGAAAACTACAGTTAGGCAAGGTTTTATCAGGGTTGGAGCTAAAATCTGCAGGACATCGGCACTCCAGGATGTTGCCTAACCCTGGTTTAGCCACTAGGCAGATCGATAAACACCTACAGACCAGAAGTGTAATTTTTGCCAGGAGTGTAACCATGGCAATGCGCATGAGTCTAAGGAAAACGTCTATAATTTTTCAAAATCTTTTTTTCTTCCCTTTTTTAACAGTTTTTTATATGCAATATTAAAATAGAGTATGCATCTTATCACTTTGCAATGACGCTAAGGATGGCTGAGCCTGGTAACATGAACTTGCATATGAGTTTTTTTTTTTTAAGTTAAGAGTATGAGACCAATAGGGTGTACAGAATCTTGCCAAGGTTTCCCCACTGGCTGTCGTCAGTCATGGCCTGATAATTCCTCTTTACAAGTTGGCTGCATGTAGCCCCCCAATGTGATTTCTGGTACCATTTAAATAGAGATTGACAGATTTTACCAATAACTAAATTGGTCCCTACTTTCAGATAACCAATTAGTCGACCGATAGTTTTTAAAATGGATACTGGATAAAAACAAACATAACACTCAAAGTGAAAGAACTGCACTGAACCATTAAAATGTGCTAAATAAAAAAAGTATATAAAAAAATATACATTATAAGTGTTAAAGTAAATACTTCTATTAAATACTCCCACTGGTAAAATTGAAATTATGTAAATGTTTAATCTTGTATTTTATTTGCTTCTGTTTTAACATTTAATGATATCTAATCAAAAAAGACTTATTGCAGTGATGATAGAACTGAATTTAGATTTTGATGTTAACGTAGCTGACAACTGCATAAAGTTCACTTTCTCTGGTTATTAAGTTAAAATATGGATAAATCATGGAAAAAATAACCAGCTGTAACTTTCAGGGTGACTTATAACATTCCATCCAGGGACAACGGATTGAAAATAGCCTTTGGCTAATTCTGGTGCATTTACAGAAATGTTTTGTGCAATGTGCAATGTTCCTGATAACTAAATAAATAAACTAATGCAAATCGATGGTAATAATCATGACGTTAAACATTTGGGTTTTGGATTTATCCGCGTGTATTTTTTTGTTTGAGGTACCACTAATTTTAGCATCCTGTCAGCCTTGATGACAAACTCAGGTTCCTTCTGTTGTTTCTCTGCTAATGCAGCATCAATTCATAATTACTTAATAATGATATAAAGCAACGTACTATGGAGGACCACAAGAGTCATGCGGGATGTGATGAGGAACTTCAATGTTTGATAACTACCTGGACATTAAAAATAGAAATTAATGGATTTGTTTAAAAATTCATTAATTAATCTATAAATAAATAGACAAAGTTACAAGAAAAATCATTATGTAACATTTTATTAGGCAATAAAAAGTGAGATTATAAAAATAACGTAGAAATGAAATATTAGTCCATTAATAAATTGGTCAAATTAATATAACAATTTACAAAAACAACATAAAACACTCAATGGGTTCATCATTTTGAATTGCATTTGGAAATTCTTGGTTAAATAATGGAACTTCAAAATGTATTAAAAAAAGCGATTTAAAAAGAGAAGTGAATGGCTGGATTTGTGAATTGAACTACAAATACAGGTTTAAATTAGGCATTTGAAGGGGCGTTTCTGTTTAGCATTTCTGTTTTCATTTACCGACGATTCTCCTTGTTCTTTTCGCTGTTCGATCCGCTTCTCATTTTGGCCTCTCTATTTGGCTTTTCCGTGACTCTTTGGGTCGTTGCAAATGGTCAAATGAGAAATGCAAATCAGCTATGGCCAGGTGGATGTAACAAGCTCGCTGATTGGCTCTGATTGTACAGATTTATAGATCTCGGATGAGGACCCAAAGAGTTATGGAAAAACTAAATAGAGAGGCTAAAACGAAAAGCAAATCGAATAGCGAAAAGAATGAGGAGAGCCATCTGCAAAGGAAAGCAGAGATGTTGAACGGAAATGCCCTTTTAAATTTTTTTTTTTAATTTTAACATTTTAATTTGGACCTGTATTTGTGGTTCGATTTGTAAATGCAGTTGTTTGTTTCTCTTTTTTAATCGCTTTTTTAAAATTCCATTATTTGATTAAGAATTTATGAATGCACTTTGGAATGGTGGACTTGTTGGGTGTTTTGTGTTGTTTTTGTGAATTGCTGTATTACTTTGAACTATTTATTGGTGGATTGGTGTTTCATTTCTGCGTTATTTTTGTAGTCTCACTTTTTGTTGCCTAATAAAATGTTTCATAATGATTTTTTTGTATCTTTGTCTATTTATTTATAGATAAATTAATACATTTTTGAGCAGACGTATTGATTGCTATTTTTGTTGTCCAGGTGGTTATTGGATATTGGGGTTCTTTTGCGTTTTGCATGACTCTTGTGGTCCTCCATAGTGGTCCTCCATAACGGACGCAACTCAAACTAACTATCTGCAAAATTGATTAATCGGTCTAGCTTTAAATTTTACCTTAAAATTCTATACTGCATCTATAATCTTCTACTTTTGCTTAATTGTCAGGCCTAAAAGTGAATACTCAGAAATTGAAGAGGATGGAATTCAGGCTCCATATGATCCTAATGGCAAGCCAGAGAGGTAAGACAACACACACACAGTATAATATATACAGTATAAAGATATAAACAATATAGTAATTGTGTTTTACTTATGCACAAAACAAAACCAGTAACGCCAAGTCTCGTGTTAACACAAAGATCTGTTGTTTTTTTCTTGTGTCTAGGTTCTATTACAATGTTGAGTCCTGTGGTTCACTTCGGCCGGAGACCATCGTCATGTCAGCTTTTGCTGTGTTGAAGAAGAAACTAAGTGATCTGCAGACTCAACTCAGCCATGAAATTCAGAGCGATGTTCTTACTATTAATTGATTTCTAATAACTCAAATTTACAGTGCTGCTTTCTTTTTTTTCAGACTAGTAAGAACATTACTCCTAAAAAGATATTTTTTCAGCTGTTTTGTCTTTTTTGTTGCATCAACATGGATATTTCTACGTATAATAAATGCTTAAAGAACGTTGTTTTCTTGCGTTATTTTGCAATGCAGGAAATCATTAGACCCAGATATGAACACTAGAGGGCAGTGTGCTTAAGTTAAATGAAAGATGCCACTCCTACATGTTCAAAAGTATTAGGCCACCACCACCACCACCACCACCAGACTTGTTGTTTTAGAATGTCTATCCATATAGGACTATATGTAGGAAATATATACAAAAATTAAATTTTCAGGACTAAATGTCGTCTTTAGGCATCGTCTGTGTTAGTGTGACCTCTCTTGGCACTAAACACATCTTGAGCGTTTTTGAGCAGAATAGTAAAAAGACGAATTTCTTTTAAATAAGGATTAAATTTTATTTAGGTTTAAGAGATCCTGCAGTTTCCTGCTATTGCTCAAGTGGAAGGGGAGTTCACCCTAAATACTTGACACATCAGGTTACAATTTTATACAGATTTTAATACTATATACACATTTCCTTTATTTTCTGGATGTATTCTATTAAAGAGACTGAGAAACAATTATCTACGATTGCAAAACAACAAATCTAATTGTGGCATGGTGACCTAAGACTTTTGCACAATACGACCGCACACACACACAATATGGACAGACAGCATGTATGGCTATGAAAGAGCATTGAACAGCATGCTAATCATGGGAAAAGATTTATTTCGAACAAAACAAGCCTTAAAATGAACGTGTAACAAATTCACATAGCCCGAGACAAACGATGTAAACCAAACACATGGAAGGAATTGGAGCTACATGAGTTCAACAACAGATTGTGCAATCGGATTTATTTCTTCCCGTCGATTTTGGTTTTTCCATACATAAGTGTTGAGGGGTTTGAGGAAAGTGCAGTCACAAAACGTCTCCCTGTGATTTAAATCAAAATTTTCTAGTTTAGCACAAAATTACAGCAACATAGACCAAGTGAATGCATTCCTCCCAAGAAGTGTGTGTGAGATAACTATGTTAAAAAAAAGTCTGGCTCCAATAATGTGTCTATAAAATGCATTTTTTACTTCAGAATTCAGATTATGTTTATGGGTGATTCTCACGAAATCCAGACTTAGAAGGTGTCCAGCATCAGATTTTTTAAAAAGCCCTTGAGGCCAATTTCTTTTGCACATATAAGATTAAGTCTGAACTGATTATAACCATTATTTTTAGAGGATTTAAAAATATTTCCTATAGATTTACATTTTTTAGATTATCATTATCAAAAATTATCATTACCGCAACATGATATTACATTAAATATATGCATTTACAAACTCATGTTTCGGTAATGAGAACTAAAAAGTTGTCTAGGTACTATGACAAACAAAATTTTTACTTTTATCTGGAGAAAAAATGCTGCTTACCTGGTAGCCATCTTGAGTGTCACAGTCAATTATGTCCCTTCCAACAATTTTTTTAAATGTTAGTTCCTTGAGGGCTTAAACAATGATTGAAAATTGTTGCGGAGGATGAGAAAATTGGTTTTGGACACATTTATATTCCTTACTATTGTCTGTACATTTACCAATGATCACCAAATACCACATGTTTCTTTACTGTGAATGTTTATAGTATAACATGCACTGAAGCTTTTTATTTTTTAGATTTTTTAAATTAGAAATATTTCCATGTCAAAGAACCCAAATGCAGTCATGGACACGTTGCGGTAATGAAACATTTCCCCTTAAATGTGGAAATAAACAACAAAATTGGTTCGTATGATGTCATTTGAAATCATGTGCAAAATAGTACAAGAAGAGATGTTTGTAACTGTATGTTTCTTATTTTGATACTCTTACTTTGCATTTACTCTTTTTATCAAAATGTGTCATGACACCTCATAAGGCTAATTTCGTGAGAATCACCCTAATACACCACAATAAGATTTCTGATGGAAAATTTGCAGATGTGATACGGCATAAGTGGCCTAAAACGTGCTCATTGAGTTTTGTCAAGTACACACACCACACACAAATCTACATTTTTAACGTCTTTCTTTAATTACATGATCTAAAAGAAGCAGGTGACAGCCGTAACCTCATTTTTTCATATCGTCTAATTCACTGAGACCTATGTATATGTTCATTTCATAATATTATATACTGTACTGTGGAATACTGGCAAAGAAGGACCAAACAGTGTTCTTTAAGTTTGTGTATTGCTTTTTAACTGATACCACATAGATTTTTGGCACACCACATATCAGAGTTAAATGTCATAAAAATTTCATAAATATTTCTATAAATATTTAAAATACTGTGCTGTTTCCTAAAATAAGATATATAGAGATGATAACTCTAAATCTTCTAAGGTTGAGAGAAAAGCAAACATATATATATATTTATATATATATATATATATATTATTTATATATAATTTTTATTTCTGAATCTCTTCGCTGCATACTTCGAACGGTCATCTTCACAGGCGTTCTCGCCACATCGCTTTCCCCTCAGTTCTTGCATTACCCACAGTGCTTCAAACTTGATACTGATGGCAAAATGTTTAATGCTGGCTGTCTTGTACGTTTCAACTTTATCACAAATATGAATAATACCTCCAGTCACATCCCATTCCTACTGTACGTAGTTCTGGAATATGTAAACAGCAACACCTGTGAGATTTATTATGGCATCTATAGTCCAATAAAACTTTGACTGAGTCTCTGATATTGAAAAAAATGTATACTTTGATTCACTTTGAGATGTTGTGGTGTGTCAAATTGTAACACGTATAGGCACGTTGCAGTTAAAAGTAAAATGGACGTAATATGACAGCAAAAGCAAAAATTCCCACTTGTGAACCGAAAGGGAAAACTGCGGGATGAGAATGAACAGAGTATTTAGGAAAAGCACTTTGATTGGATCTATTATTTAGGCTTTACTTTGTGAATCCAGATGGGAAAAAAACTGCGTCCGAATTAAATTTCAAACTTAAAAACATATTACGCAACAGTTTACGGATATGAAGTCGCATCCTGTATCAGTTACAATTGACGACATTGATATGTATAGATTAAGGAGGTTTCCTGTAACGCTCTCGACGACCCTTTTAACCATTAAATGATCTACCGATTTATAGGTAAGGAAAAAAATCAAATTATTCAACTCATTAAAGTGTCACACTTAAAGCAAAAGACAAATACATACTGGCCCATCTACGGTGATTGTGTCAGCATTTAACTCTCTTAGTTTCCATATACTCATAAAACTCAATACTTGAGTTAATACCAGCGACACTGGTGAAGACGTTATTGTAGTTCAAAAATAGTGAGAAACAGCGCAACCTAGCATTGATCGAAGGTACAAATCGAATGTTGGTGGGAATGCCGTACACCTCCTTACTATATGGAAGACACCTAATAGTAAACCACGATTCAAAAAGACCCAAGAAAATTTTGATCATTCAGACGAACACCTAATGTCGGCGTATTCAAAAGATGGTGGAGAAACCTGCTGCTTGCTACTGTTACGTTTGTTCGCACGTAGGGAGAATTGGCCTTTGTGTTTCAAATGCTTCGATAGCCCATTCCTGGACTATGAATGAACTGAGTTCCCACCGATCACATCTCGGAGATTCGCATACATCTCGTTCAAACGTGTAGGAGAAAAAAGCAAGATATTTCATAGGCAGCTGTTACATAGACAAAGGTTCCCTTTTTCCTGAAGAAATATTCTTTGTAGAATTGTCTTAGCAAAGATAAAAAATGGATCCCCAGCTCTGCTGGTTTCAGTGCATTCAAAGGAGGCCAAAGTCCTTAAAAGCCAAAGGAAAGTCGTAGATTCCATACAGTGTGTTGGCTTCAATGTCCTCTCTGGTGCCGGAGCTCTTGAAACGTTGGGAACCGCTTGTGCTTGCGCGGATATTCGAACACTTGAGTTTCTTCAGGATGTGAGAGTTCCTAAAATCCACCAAAAAGCGTGATAGGACGACAATGTTTTCAAATTAGTGAACCAAAAAAAGGAAAGCTTATGAACAAGAGCGCGTGGAGTCCCGGAAGGACGTCTCATCCAATCTCATCTATCCAAGAGTACTTTAAGCGCCCGCTCGATGTTCATTCTGTGACCCACGCGTGTGACGCCCAAATCGATCAGATCCTCCTTTTGCAGGTTAGGTAGGTGGCTTCCCTCTATGTCATTGTCCATAAAGGCGTCTCTGTGCTCACCCAGGTTTAGGCTCTCCAGCCAGTCGGCCACGTCCTGCTTGCTCCACATGAGGACGGGTTTGGTGGCGAAGGGCTTATTTGAGGCGGCCTGGATCAGGGTGAGCGGGGAGGGGGAGCGGCTACGCCCTGTGCCGAGGCTGAGTGGGGGCGTGGGTAGACCGAAGACGTCTGTCATAGTGGGGGAAGTGACGGAGGTCGGGAGGGAAGAGGCACAACTTAGGCCGGAGTCCGGAGGGGACATGATTGGACTTGGGGCGCGGTGATGGGGAGGCAGGCTCTCGGGCTGTCGGCACGGCGACGGGACAGGCACATTCGGGCCAGGCTGGGCAGTGAAGGTAATGGTGGTGTTCTGCTGTGTACCTGAGATGAGGGATACACCATCCTGATTTCTGCAAATGTAGAGAGATGCAAAATCATGAGGAGTGGAAAATGTAAGACATTCATAGCAGGTGATTCAAATGTCAAGTTTCTACCATTTTAAGTTGAACATTTGAGTAGTTTAATGAATAAAATCTAGTCATCTTATTGTTTTATTGGACAAACTTGAACAAATTCGCTTTAAAAGATGTGTCCCTGGACCACAAAAACAATCATAAGTGTACATAAATTATACATCATAAGAATAAATAAGCTTTCCTTTGACGTATGATTTGTTATGATATGACAATATCCGTCCGAATCTGGAATCTGAGAGTGCAAAAAATCTTGAGACAATCGCCTTTAAAATTGTCCAAATTAAGTCATTAGCAACTGTGTAACAAAAATAAAGTTTTGATATATTAACGGTAGAAAATGTACTAAATATCTTCATGGATCATCATGATCTTTACTTAATATCCAAATGATTTTTGGCATAAAATAAAAATCTATAGTTTTGACCCAAACAATGTATTTTTAGCTATTGCTGCAAATATACCCATGCTACATGTGACTGGTTTTGTGGTCCAGGGTCACATTTAGCTGAAAGGTGAGTAGGTTGCGTACCTGTATATTAAAGTCAGAAACTGTCTCCCGATGTACCAGGCCAACATAACTAAGGTCGCATTTACACTGCCTGTTTGAAGTGACTTAATTCAGATTTTTTTCCCTTTAGTGGCACATGACCTACGGAAATTCGGTTTCAGGCCTCATTCATATGTGGAAATAAGTTGGATTTGAATCAGATACACGCATTCGCGTCCGCGACAGTTTGGACAGGGTTCCCACACCTTAGTTAACTTCAAATTCAAAGACCTTTCAAGGATTTTCCAGGTCTAATATCTTCAAATTCAACAACTAAATGTGGGGACATTTCAAGTGAGAGCAAGGTTACATTGTGTTACCTTTTAAGATACATTGTTACAGTTCACTTTCGAGGGAACTTGCGCTGCGTCACTGTGGTGACACTTTGGGGACGCCTCCAGGTGTAAGTGCATCTGAATGTGTATATCAAATTCAACCAATGGTGAGGATTAACGACAAAGACAGGGTGACGCAGGAGCCAGGAAGTATATCGCTATCTGAAATATTGCCAGAGACGGCGTTACAGGGACGCATGAAGTATGGCAAGGGAGACGCAGCGTCTCGTTCCCTTCTCAGGGAACAACAGTTACATACATAACCCGAGACGTTTTCATGTGTCAAACACAACTATGCAAAAAAGCATTTTGGTATGAATCAACATTTGCAAACAGAAGATATAAGCATATAAAGCGAACAGTTTAGCACGTGTGCTTAAAAAGTCTAGAATTGTCCTACACTACACAGGGAATAACATGGATTTTTTTTCAGAAAACTTCTTGCATAAAAAAGAAACTGGCCACTGAAAGTGCTTGAATCCATGTATGTATATTTTCAAAAACTTCCCATGGCCTTGAATCCCCCCCCCAGAATCACAAACTCTCAAGGATTTTAAGGAATGTATAAAGTAGGACTATAGTATAGTTGGAATAGCTTTAAGGTGGCTGAGGATGTGAGACTCTTTGACAATGTGACGTCCGTCCTTGTCCCTAGTATCTACTTATACCCAAGGTGTATTGGCCTGACTTTGAAGTAAATTTACATTTCCCTCTGATTCAGCACAGCAAAAACAATAAATAATACATCAAAATGACTACACATTGCTTGCATAAGTAACATTTTTGACACAGATCTTGAAATAAAAATACCTTGATTCAGTGATTAACATTATCCTTTCATTTATATATATATATATATATATATATATATATATATATATATATATATATATATTGCTCAATGTACTAAACATAGTGCTCTGCTTTGGCTACGAGTGCATTTTAGGGCCAGTTCTCTGGTCTGTAAATAACAGAATCATTCAATAATGAATGAGACTTTGGAGAAAGGACAGCAAGCCACTGCCTGTAAGACGTGGCAGCCATCAGCGTGCACAAGCCTTGCACATACACATCAAGTGAATTACTGATGTTTGGCAAAATAAATAAGACATCATAATCTCGTTATAAAACGGTCACTCAATATCACCCTAAACGTTTCCGTCAATATGAAATATAATAGCCATTTATGATCCCGCTTAAGATAATCTGTAGATGTCTTGTGGGAGTGATTAGGGTGATGTGATAACTAACTAACAAATGGACCATGCTGTAACAACACGCACGCACACCTCCCCCCTCCGTGGTATGGTCTGTGTTCATCATCACACTGACGTTGCTCATCTCGTCCTCAAGGCTGTTCTCATTATTAGGTTGCTAGGCAACTCTTTCGTTCTCCGACGGAGCACACACACACACACACTCATCTGAGAGACTAAATGCATGCTTGTGATACTGAAAGAAAAGCATGGCATACCTCGTTCCAAAGTGAGTCCTGGTTCCTGTCGGAGAGTCTAATGTGTCCCCTGGCTTTGGTGCTTTGTCCTTGTTTACGTGCTGCAGAACTGAATTCATCTCCCCCATTCCATGAGACTTGGCTTCGGGCCCATGGGGGCCTTTCAACTCTGGAGGGTCACCCCATAGTTTTGAGGTTCGCTGTGTTGGGGTTTTCAAGGGTTCTGGTGGAATAGTTCCAGGGGGTGGTGGTGGAACCGAGGAGGGAATTCTAAAAGAGCTTATGTTTTCCTCTGGCAAAGGGTCCTTGTAAAGTGCATTGCTTTTGATGGCAGGTTTGGGTTTTGGTTTGGACAGGATCTGAGTCCTGTCCACCAGAAAGGCTTGTCCATCTGCATAGACGGTGCAAGTGTCTAGGTTCTCACCTCCTTCAGAAGACAAGGTGGAGATGCTGGACACAGTGGAGATGGTGCTGGTAGTCTCCAGCTGAGGGTCACAACTGCTCCGGCTGTCGACCTCGATGCCCGAGTCAGTGATTTGTTCGTAGGGTTCTAACGGCCCTGGAGGAAAGCTGGGAGGGGTGCAGTTTGTGAGGACTGTTGGTCTTTTGATTTCTGAAATTACACCACCTAATGGGGGATAGTAGGAAGCAAGTGAAGGTCCTTTCGTGCCATTCGCTTTCTGTTTCAGAAGCTCAGCTATTGACCCCGTCTGGTCTTCAGGAATGTCAAAACTGTTGGCGAACTCCAATGGAGGGGGGAGGGGTTCAGCGAACACGAACTCTTCATCGATGTCGACAGAGGCCAAAGGCGGTGGAGGGATGCCGAAGGGAAGCTTGACAGGCTCATCCACAGAACTGATAGTTATGATGGTCTTGCCATGTGGAGCAGCTGATAGCGGCTTGGTAGCTGGGGGGTTGGTGGGAGCTGGCTGGTTGGGGTCGCGAAGCTCCCCGGGGGTGTTGTCGGGATTCCCCACCTCATCCCTTTCACCCTCTGACAAGTTGTTATCCTCTGATTTTACCCCATCTGTTGTGTGTACCATCAGCAGACCAGCTGACTTCTGCTGCGAGGTGTCTACAATGTCAATTAGCATGTTCTTCTTCTCCTCTGTCCTCTTCTCCGGCTTGCCCAGATCGAGCTGGTACTTGGACTCTGTCTCATATTTGGATTCTGTCATCTGTCTGCGCAAGCCCCCACGGGGACGCCCCATGGTGGCGGTACTTGAGAAGCCAACCTCAACATTTGGTCTAAGCTTAGTGTCGATGAAAAGTGGTTTATTAAGATCGAGTTTTAATTGGTCACTCTTTAGTGGAAGAGGTTGTGATTGGTCCCTCATGGCCCTGTCTCTGGCCGCTAGTGCTAAAGCTAACGGCGAATTGGGATCTAGTGGTTTGCCTGTGACCGGATGAACGTAATTTCCACTTCCTGAGCTGTAGGTCTTATGAGCAGGCAGACTGATTGGGCTATGTCCTGTACGTGTGTTCAGTAGCTCGCGCACTATGGTGGGCTCAGGGCTGTTGAAGTCCGTCACGTTGCCACCACCTCTGGAAATGCTAAGCAGGGACGTGGGAGGCGCCATGAGCCTACGCAGCCGTTCGTCACTGCTAAACATACCCTCGTCGATCGACTTTGAGTGTCGAAGACGTGGTACTGGTGTAGGTGCCACGTCCTCATCACCTGCATCTGTGGACTTAAAAGATGGGGAGTTTCGATGAACATCCAGCCTCTTCTCCCTGTCTCTGACTGCACCGGCAATGGCAGCTGCAAAGGGACTTCCTGAATTCATACCGTCATCAGGACGCAGTTGCCCTGGGTGGTCCGGTGTGGTCGTCTCAATTTCCATACTGCTTCCCTGGCTGCTCTTTCCACTGCTGCTGGTAGAGGGCTCTTTGATTATTATGGTTGGTATCGGGATGGAGCAAGTCTTCTCTGGACTGTCCTCCACATTAGACTGTTTCACAAGCATGCCCTTCCTCCTGGCAGGTTTGTTGGGTACAAACAGTCCGGCTTGTCCCATCTTTCCCACATCAGAGTAAGGGTTCTCAGGGACATGGGCACGACGCATATGAAGACTCTGCTGGGCTGTTGGACTGTGATTGAAGCCTTCAGACTCGTACTGCTCAGGACTGTCTCTGTAAAACACGCTCTGATCTCTCCACCCAGCACCTTCAGTTCTGTCCGAGGCCGGGCTGTTCGCATTAGGGCTCTGAGAAGTAAAGCCTGCTCTGATGGTGCCATATCCTCGGCCAGCTGGGACGGGAGCATTATTATGAGGTGGAGATGGAGGGGAGATGGCTGGTGGGGGTGGAATATCTTCTGATGTGTCAGGCATCGAAAGGCTTCTTGTAAATTTCAACATTGGAGGAGTGAGGAACTGCTTCTCTTCTTCAGTTACTCCTGAAATGAATAAAGAAAAAATCTAAAATTAGTCCACTGTTATATCGCTCTGGTGGTTATTTTAAGACATTTGACAGGTCAGGTGTGCATTTATTGAAAAATAATGCTTACCTGGAGAACATTTCTTAACTAATCAGTATAAAGCATTCAACAGGCCCTGTGGTATAAATTATAAAAGTGCATACCTATAGAGGTTTGTCGTCTCATAGTTCCTCTTGGTACACCCAGGAAAGGACCTCTAGGACTACTTGGTGGTGGCGGTGAGTCTGTTGCTGTATCCTGACTATTGCAGAGAGACTGCAAAAAATAAAAAAATCTTATAGGCCTGATAAGATAATAGGAACAAAAAAGTACTCTATGTATGAATAATAAATAACAGTAAGTAAAATAACAGTGAATATATTAGCAATGCTGTGAAGAAGTACCATTTTTACCAAAATAGCATGCTTGGGCAAACATGTTGTCAGAACAAAGGTTATTACACTAAAACTAAAATGCAATTCTTAACAATGCCACAAGAGACAAGAACTCTAGGGGACGTTAGCTATGGCACACTTACATTCATTTCAGGGCTGACAGCGAAACACTTGCTAGTCGGACGTGGTTTGACCGTCGCAACCCTCAAATCGGCGTTTGAGTTGTCCCACATGGGTTTCTGGGGGGGCACAGCTTCATCCACTTTATCTGCAAGACAGCATCGTCTCAAATTAGAAATCAAGAAGCTACATTTCAAATAAGCTATGTAGCAAATACTGCCAATGTCCTCAAACAAAATGCTCAGAATGAGGATCCGAACCGAGCAAGAGAGGCGACAGAAATAGGTACAACGACAAAGTCAAGGTCAAAGCCGTGCAAGCGCTTCCAGGTTTCCGTTGGAGAAATCTTAGCACTTCTTTCAACGGCCACTGCACAACCTGCTAGCATTTATTTCAGACAGTTCCCATGCATGGGATGATTACTTAGTGTGACTTGAAATACAATCCTCTTCTTCAGACCCTCATTATCTGAAAGCTGATCATCTACACAGAAATGGAGGAAAGGGAAATTCAGAGTCGTATTTCCTAGCATAAAAGTCAAAACTGAATCTGGTAAGGGAAACACACACACACAGTTACACCTCTGCATTATATGGATATATATATATATATACTCACATTACACAGGCCTAACATTTCAATTCCCATCATACCGCTAAGGTAAAACAGAATTGAAAATAAAAACTAGGCATTCATAATCTGTCTTGTTCATAATTATAACACAAAGAATTTTAATGCAGTCTGAGGAGGCAAAAAGTGTTTGCTTTTGTTTTCATAAACCGTGCTTTCCTAATACTTAAATGTAGCTTTAAAAGGGCTCTCGCTAAAGAACACAAGTTGTTTTAAGGACACAGCAGGAGTACTTTACAGCCAACCGCATTATGTAAACATAAGACTAATGCCTCTAACTGTTCACAAAAGATCTCCTTTGTGAAGACGCAGCAGTGTCTAAAAAATCGCTATTGTATCTGCGCAGCACTCACACGTCCTCACACTGCTGATCATTGCTAACAGTGCCAGTAGCTTTACGCCAAAAATATAGCATTACATTTTGCAGGAGGAAGGTTTCTATATTAAAAATATGCAGCATTATTTCCATGGCAACACCTTGTTTCAGACTGATTCAAAGCTGGAGCGCTCCACCATATATTAGTTAAAAGTTGCTTGTTTAAAGGCTAACCCTTTAAAACCCAAAAAGAAATGTGTCATGAATTACCCAATACCCAACCTCATGTCGTTCCACACCTGTACGACCTTTGTTCATCGTCGGAACACAAACTAAGATGTTTTTATGAAATTGGAAAGCTCACTGAGCCCCTATAGACAGCAATGCTACACCTTCAAGGCCCAGAAAAAAGCAAGGACACTGCTAAAATAGTCCATGAGACTAAAGTGGTTCAAGTGAAAAGAGTAAAAAAGAACAACTAGTCAACAATTTCTTCTCATCCGTCTCTGACGTGTATTCACGAGAGGAGCACATGTATGTGTTGTGAACGCCGGCATCCTGCGCCAGCCATATATACAGCAGTAGAAAAAAATTAAGAGATAATTTCAATAGTCCATTTCAGTTTTAATAGATTGACTATTTATAGGTTTTTGTTTAAGTAAAATAATAATTTTTAAAGATTTTTTAATAATATTTTTTTCCTAAAATAAGAATTTTGTTTCATTCTTTCAACTACAGATAACATTTCTGCCAAATTCTTAATAAAAATAACGTTTTTATTTACGTTTATTTACTGAAAATTTAAATGGGGAAAAGATCATCAAAATAATAAAACAAAAAATTTGAGCTGTCAAAAGATTAATAGCAATTAATCTCATGCATAATGTATGTGTGTGCACTGTGTTTAATTATTTTGTATATATAAATACACACATTCATGTATGTATTTAAGAAACATCTACATGATATATATAAAATGTAAAACCAACTTTTATTTTGTATGCGATTAATTGTGATTAATCTTTTAACAGCCCTAAAAAATTGCAGTGTTTTTTAATATTGCAGAGAAAACAAGTTAGAATTAATTTCTTAACAACCAAATACTATTGTTTTACATGTATCTTAGAAAAAATTAAAAAATGAACTTTTTGGGAAAAACCCTGACTTTTAGATTTTACATTTGCTGTTAGTTGACTTTATGTCACTCTCGAGGTTTGTTTTTGTTGAAATTCAACAGTCACTGGACTGAAATACTGTAAAAAATCTTTGCCGCCTTAATTTTTTTTGTTGAATCAACCCGACAAGAGAGGAGTTGCTACAACTAATTAAATGAATTTTCAACTATTTTCAACTTTTTTCAACTATATTTTATAAGTTATACCAACTCATCTGTAGTTATAACAACTCATCTCTAGTCAAGATAAATAAAAGAAAGTTGAAATGACTTGTAAATCTGAGTTGATTAAACAAAAAAAAGGGCAGCAAGCATTTTTTCAGTGAAATTATGACTAAAGTCAAAACTGGAGTGGTCTCTTAATTTTTTTACGGCTGTATATATATACACACACATATACGTAGATGCCTCATTTGACCACTACATATATGATCAAACAGCCCTAATGAAGAATCTATGTACATATATATATCTATGTAGTCAGCACCACACGCATGCATCGTGGTGCTGTCATGAATTTCCATCAGAGACTGACACGAAAGAGAAGAAATTGTAGAATAGAGTCATTCTTTTGGGAGGGGGGTTACACACAAAAAAAGTTTGCTTCATGAAATGAAGATTGAACCACTGTAGACTCAAGGACCATTCCAACAATGTCCCCTCTTACTTTTTGGGACTTGAAAATTGCCTAAAGCCCGAAGTTTAGTTAGTTTTTTACATGTACGTGAACATACGCGACCTTGCATATAGTTTATTTGACTCGTACGTGTACATAGATGTTCCACGCATGTACATTGCAACAAAATGCAATGCATCTCCTGTGCTACATACTACATTCTCCTGTACGCGCATGCACAACCTACGCTTAAAAAGTATGTGCGGTTAAAAAAATACAGCAGCGCGTGTACAGTGTGCACATACTAGTCTATTCTGATGATGAAATTTGCATCACGCACATGCGTAAAACAACACTATGCTTCTAGCTTAAGAGGGGTCAGAAAGCTCTCAGATTTCACCAAAAACATCCCAATTTGTGTTTCAAAAATGTTCTTATGGGTGTGAAATGACATGACGGTGAGTAATTCATGACAGAATTTTTATTTTGACGTGAACTAACCCTTCAAATGTGGAATTATCTTTTAAAATGTCCAGCATCATCCCTATCTTAGTAGTAAAAAAGGGACTGGATGCATGTTTAAGGGTGGGTTTTCAAAGTGAAATTCATGGCTTTTGCTTTCTCATGCATATCTTTTTTTAATACATGGCAGGGTTTTGAATAATACATTACTACATTGCACTTTTGAAGATTTGTGTAGTCAATGAGTAAAGCTAAAGGCATATGGAGCATTTCGCAGTGTAAGCACATTTCTTATGTTTTCATTCGATTGGTAAATTTGGATTATTCAAGTGCATTATTTGCCAAAACAAATTTCATATCGAACCTTAAATTGAATTGAATAAAAAAGCAAAAAACAAACATCTAATTACTAAGTTGTGACAAATACTTAAACAGTGCTTAGGGAAAACTCACCCTTTTTTTTCCTCAAAGTGGCTTTAACATAAAAGAACAATTCAGCTTTATTTAAGAATCAATTGCATATCATTTCCAGATAACATAAGGAGGAGAACCAAAGTTTGGAATAAACTGTATTCCTCCATATGGCATTGACCTGTGCATAATGTAATGCCATCAGTCGGAAACCAAACTTTCAAAGCGACAAATCCATGCAGTTAGTAAACTTTTCAATAACACTCCACAAGACAAAATGACAGTTAAATCCCCAACAGATCAAACTGACAAAAAGACACAATAACTTGTTAATACTCATTTAATACAGCTTACCCATAATGCCATTCTTTAATTACCAATAATTAAACCAGCATGACCCATCAAACCCTATTTAACCGTGGTCTATGAGCACCAAAATAAATCCAACACAGATCCGCTCAGAAGAAATGTGTCATGCTTTAACAGTAAATGTGTTTTCAACAGTTGGGGGCACAAAAAGTGAGGTCACACCGAAACACTCAATATATCCATATAATCACCAATACAAATCGCTACAACAAAGGCACATGCATGTCAGGGAAGCACAATTAGTACAATTTGTATGAAAATAAAATGCATCATACCTTTATCCACTTTTGGTACAGCATGCAGGAAAACAAAATAACATCAAAGTTCATTTTATAATGAACGACAGCTGCAGAACAACAGAAAAAATTCCCACGTTAAAAAGCATTTATACATTCTTTTTGCGTTCACGCAAGACGCATTAAAAGCACTTTAACTTATGCACGAAGAGTGTCACCAAAATTATTTAGCGTTTATGATAAACAGCTAAAAAAAGACAAAATGCGAGAATGCGTCCTGTGTGAACGAACTGGTAAAATGCAATACGTGACTACATGTTAGATGAGATGCATTTGCGTCTGCGTGACATGACTGAGCTTACCTAGGTCTTCAAGCTCTGAGGTCATAGATTTTGACCGCATGGATAGCGCTGTGGATGGAGCCCTCCGTGGTGGTGGAGGTGCTGTATTAATAAACAAAGGGACAATACAGCAGGTACAGTAGATGATTTATCATGGGGAGGAGGCATTGCATACAAAAACAACTTCATGCATTCAGGGTTTCCTTTTGAATAATAAATGAGAGAAAGAGGGAGGTAGAGATAAGAAAACCCCCTAAAACACAAATGAGTGATGTTAGTAAAATCAGTGATTAGTATAACTAACATTAGTGTCATGGAAAAGCGATGGTAAGAATTTTTACATGAGCATTTGCTACATTTTCAAAAAATACAAACATATTACTCGATATGCAGAAATACACAAGAAAACCTCAATAAATCAGAAGGGAATGGTTACCTTTCTTTCGAGCTGTGTCGTCAGGGTCCAGATTTCGACTGACTGTGACGACTTTAATGATTAAGTGGTTGCCGCCATGACGGATCATGTTGACAACTTGTTTGTGGCCCACTTTGACAACATTATCCTGGTTCACCTATAACAAAAGAGGAACAATTAGGCATCACATAAGCAAAGAAAATAAACAAAATATCTATTTTCCACAAACCAATAAGTAGTACAATGCAATACTTTAACGATTTTTTACATAAAATCATCCTACATAACATTCTGTGAAAATAAAACTTTGATATCTTTAATATTGACTGAATTAGAATGTCAAAGATTAAAATCAATGATTGAAATCAAACTTTGATTAGATTATGAGACTTTAGTCTGAATTTCACAGACAGGATAACACACATGCAATATTCACAACATATACTATATTGCAAAAAATGTGCATACACTCCTCAGCAGGAAAACAAAATAGAAAGCCTGTACATCTATAATGTATATCTAAATGCCACAAAACTCAAATTTTATGAGGGCTTAAACTTCTATATATCAAGAAGCAAATTCTTCTTAAAGGAATATTCCACTATTGTAAAAAAAATGTGCAACGTGATTACGCAATGCAGAAAGTCGCGCTGGCACCTCACACGGCTAGTGCAAGACAAGAAGCTGTGATTTAAACATGCTTATTTTTTATTTTTCTTGCCGAAAATGACTTTTTTTCGCTAGATAAGACCCTTATGCCTCGGCTGGGATCATTTAGAGTCCTTTGAAGCTGCATTGAAACTGCATTGTAAACTGTTGAGTTTTAATAAAGTCTATTCAATTGAGAAAAATCCTGGAATGTTTTCCTCAAAAAAACTAATTTCTTCTCCACTAAACAAAGAAAGACATCAACAACTTGGATGACATGGGGGTGAGTAATTATCAGGATTATTTTTAATGAAAGTGGAATATTCCCTTAAGCATTCATCTGTGTGATAAGCTATAAACTCTTGCGGTTTTGTAATGGCACTTGGCAAAACCACAAAATAACCATCAACCCTACTAAACCAACTACTTCATTCAGACATAAACACCTTATTTATTTCTCAATTGAAAGCACAGATATACAAACAGAAATATATGAAACACAAAGCCATTATTTTATCCACAGTATGTTGAAATCTATTAAAATGTCATATATATTTTCAATAGTTACCATATCAGAGAAAGCCGTCATCAGACTGGCATAAGTGGGCAGTAAATCTGATTGCGAGTAAATGTTTAAGTGGGATATTACTGTAAATCTGCCATCGAGCAGTTACTGTCGAGTTTAACTGCATTCAGCTAAAGCAGAAACTATTCGTTATGACAATTGTTGATGGGCAACATTGATCACCAGACGTTTTTCTTTCTCCAATGACTCCAACTGCACTTTTACTTAAAGGGGACATTTCACAAGGCTTTTTAAAAATGTTAAATAAATCTTTGGTGTCCCCAGAGTACATATGTGAGTTTTAGCTCAAAATACCCCATAGAATATTTATTACAGCATGTTAAAATTGCCACTTTGTAGGTGTGTACAAAAATGTGGTTGGATAGTGCAGATAAGGGGCGATATTATCCCCTTCTGACATTACAAGGAGAGCCAAATTTCAATGACCTATTTTTTCGTGTTTGCATAGAATGGTTTACCAAAACCATTTGAGAAAGTTACTGGGTATTTCTTTTACACATTTTCTAGGTCGATAGAAGCACTGGGGACCCACATGGACAGAGTCAGATTTTCATGATATGTCCACTTTTCGCCTCTCTATCGGCGCCTCTGTTTGAAACATAAAATTGCAGTTGTTGTGCTTCGCTTGCTGATGTCTGTGATCAGAGCATTAAAGCAGATTTGTCATTATACATCAATATGAGTACAATCCAACAAGTCAGATATCCGAAAAAAATGCCATCTTTACATCGTAAAAAGTGAAGGTTGGATCTACTTAAAGGAAAACACCACAGTTTTTCAATATTTTACTATGTTCTTACCTCAACTTAGACTAATTAATACATATCTATCTTTTTTCAAAGCGTGCACTTAATCTTTGTATAGCGCGTAGTGAATGTGTTAGCATTTAGCCTTGCCCCATTTATTCCTTAGGATCCAAACAGGGATGAATTTAGAAGCCACCAAACACTTCCATGATTTCTCTATTTAAAGACTTTAAATGAGTAGTTATACGAGTAAGTATGGTGGCACAAAATAAAACGTGGCGATTTTTAAGCGGATAAAAAATTTGAACTATATTGTATGGCGAAAGAGCACTTAGTTTGCAGCACTTCGACCTCGGCGCGCAGTAACATCATCACTCCTGACTCCTCCTCCTCTCGCTCAAACTTTTGTCAATATTACTGCGCCCGAGGTCGAAGTGCTGCAAACTAAGTGCTCTTCCGCCATATTGCTATGATGTTGGCCCTATGAAGTTGCTAGGGTCCTCTGGATGGTTGCTAAGGCTTTGCCTGGTAGTTTTTAGAGTATTCTGTGATGATTCTGTGAGGTCTCGATAAAAGAGCCCTTTCATTGAATATCGTTCTCGTCTTAACTTCAGTGTCTTTTTACCCAGTTTATTGTCGATCAGGTGAACTGTCTGAATATTAGAAACGTAATATCAAATCGTGTGGGGCTTGTTGAGAAAAGATGTGATA
Organism: Misgurnus anguillicaudatus; assembly: GCF_027580225.2. Taxonomy (NCBI): domain Eukaryota; kingdom Metazoa; phylum Chordata; class Actinopteri; order Cypriniformes; family Cobitidae; genus Misgurnus; species Misgurnus anguillicaudatus. The sequence continues at coordinate 16,854,136 of NC_073342.2, read as the reverse complement.
TTACTTTTCACCTGACGATAAAGTGTGTAAAAAGATCCTGTAAATGTATATCAAATGATAGATATCGTGATGTATAAAAAAATTTCATACATGCTATAGAAAGCACCAATAATGTTGATTATATGTTGATATGCTTCATATATTATATAGATAGATAGATAGATAGATAGATAGATAGATAGATAGATAGATAGATAGATAGATAGACAGATAGATAGATAGTTTGAAATAGATAGATAAACATAACTAAAAACAATGACACTATTAAACAGATCAGCAGAGATAAATAAGAGGCAGGTTTGGGAAAGATTTTAAAGTATGCCTTTTACCGAAGGAAAGGTTACGTGAATAAGCTTGGGTAACCAAGGAAACAGCCGAGAGAGCTGAAGTCGTCTTCATGACGAAGAGAGCTGAGCTGCTCTTTTTATCCTACTATTCATAAATGCTGTACGTGTGATGGGAAACAATAAGATATATGTTTGTGTCTGTAGAGAAAGAGATTGCCATTGTCCTAATTGAATAAAACGAGGCGAACACAAGTTTGAAAGCAAGAAATAATCGATGGGATCTGGAGTGAAAGGTCCAAATGGAGAGCCAGGTCTGTTTAAAACAATTACAGCCAGTAACGTCAATCGTCTTTATATATTCGTCATCTCTCCCTATTGAGGATATTCATACTGCACATTCCAGAAGTCATCAGAAGACAAAATGACAGCATTACATCTTGATGCTTGACCTTATGACAAATGGTGCAGATTTAGAGTAAGACAACGCATTGTGAGTCACGTACAAGGTGTGGAAGGAGGGCAGAGGCAAAACGAAATTTCCCAGCATTCACACTGACCTCCAGTTTCTCAGCAAGTCACAGGCCGGTAATGAGATTTGGACTCATTTAGGAAGTGCTGGGACCAGATGTAGATAAAGCTCACAAAACAGCACAATCTCACCATGGCCACTTCATCTAGATAATCTCATTATGATGGACTCGAGCCAAATCCTATGAAGCACCAGAACCAGAACATTGTTCACTCTATCATTTGACCCAATTGACCTTTTACATTGGAACACAAACTGAGAATTTGTGTATAAGAATATATACTTAGACAGAGCTTCCTATTCTGAACAATGCAAAGATTCATAAAACATTATATAAAACATACAATTAACCCCTGACCTGAATGTTGTGACATCTTAACAACACAGTACTACTACTGGTGAAAAACAGTACAACAAATCACAACAGTCTATATGTGTACATAGATGGACTATCAATTGCAAAATTAATGGATAAAATTAACTGTTGTTCATCAGCAAGCGTGTTCCCTGGGAATTAAACCCACGGCCTTATGCTCTTCTAAAGCAATGCTCTACAAATTAAGCTTCAGGAAAATTTGCTCTTTCAACATGTATTATTTCCTATTATTGCGCATAATTGTATGTTCCTGTTGGTAGAGCATTAAGTAGCAACACAAAGGTTGTATGTTCGGCACACATACTGGAAAAACTTTATAGATTAATGGCACTGTAAGTCGCTGTGGATAAAAGCATCTGCTAAATGCACAAATGTTAGGGGTGTAACGGTACACGTATTAAATAGAATTGTTTCGGTACACGACTTTTGGTTCAGTGCACATGTGTACTGAATAAATGTAATAGGCATTTCTACGTGCGAGACATACTTCAAATCCGAGTTCCTACATGAACAGATTAAGTGGCGCAGCGCAAGTTGGACTAAAGGTGACAAATCATGAAAATCTGACATTTTCCGTGTTTAAGTGCTATAATTGGGTCTCCAGTGCTACTATCAACCTATAAAATGTAAAAAAAATGGATTTGGTAAACCATTCTCTGCAAGAATGTGAAAAAATAGGTCATTGAAATTTGGCTCACCTTGTGATGTCAGAAGGGGATAATACTGCCCCTTAATCTGCACTATGCAACCACGGCACTGACATTAAGTGAAGAGATCAGCTCATTTGCATTTTAAAGGACACTCACACTTTGGCAGCGAAAAGACAAAAAGACGTTCAACAGACGCAGCACAATTCATCAATGTCACTTCAGGGGACCAATCAGGAAACCCTGGAGGCAAAACAAGCGTTTTAAGGTTTCGTTTACAGTAACAAGTTGGCATTTCTGTTATTTCCATATTTTTTTTTCATTATATGTTTTATTTTATTTAAACCAATCAGATGTTTCATATAAAAATGTGTTTAAAATATGTAATCTGTTTGTAATAAACACTATTAATGTTTACAACAGGGAACTACACTAACATTTCCACTGGTGCCACTTGCGCTACTAACTTTTTCAGTTACTGGCGCAAAACATGATTTGGTCGCACAAATTAGTTATATTATATTATGGATAATAATGAACAATAATGAAACTGTATTGCATACAGATGTGCTTTTCATTTTAATTGCCATCTTTTAAACCACATGCCGCCTTGTTTTTTTAACGTTGCAGTGTTTCCCACAGATCTGAAATTTGGTAGCTGGTGAAAAGGGCAATTATTACCCACAAACAAAAAATGGTCTATTATACATGTGACAAATAACTAATAATGTGTGACACAACACAATACTTTGATTTATTGAACATTAATATTAATTTCACATTATAGTTCGTTAATCTAATCTAGCTTAATCCACTCATTATTTCAGATTTAAAAGTCTATTGCGGTCCCGGTGACGAGTGACTTTACATTACAGCTTTGTGTTTTTTTATATCTTGAGTCAGCTTGAGCTTTCCTCGTTCAGTGCTTTTTAACTACCATATCTGTGCAAACTTTTTAGAAAAGACATGGTTTATTAATAATAAGATTATAAAAAATAGGAGAAAGAAAATGCAGCGTGTGGTCGTAACAAGAGCCAGTTGTTATCGCCATAGAAACCGGAGGCACGTTGAAACTGCACTCGAGCTTTAGCGTGGTAGCGCTCGCGGCCGTTCTCCGATCGAATCATGTTTTACACAAAATATTAATCAGACTTGGGATCCGAAGTAATTAAACTAGGACTGACCCCAACGCGACTGACCATTTAAAATATAAACCCTTCACCGCTCGGGTCTTCCGTGAAGACCTCTTATGGTTTAACTCTGCTAAAGTTCAGACACATGGAAGGATACAATATTTCGCACCGACCCAATTCATTGAGAAACAGAAAGCATGCGAACGCTCACCGGGAGAGTGAAAATGAAGCCAACTCGATGTGTTGAAGGCTCAGAGCATGTTATAAAACATATTCTTAAAATACACATTTCTGTTTTAATAAATACTCATAGTAAATCATAGCATATTGCCTAAAACATAAGGTAGGTACAAAAATAATCGGTGATTAGGGATGTTCACATTGACCGTTTAACCGTTAACCGAAGGTAAGAATTTATGACCGATTAACATTATCAGTTAAAATAAAAAATATTTTGTCAATACATGGTGCGTGTCGTCATGAGCCGACAGACATTTCGACACTTTTCTATCTTTAATTTGTGAATGTCCTGTGAATGACACAAATGATTGCTGCCCTGACGGTCTGATAAAGTAATAACTGGTATGAGAAATCATTTGTATGCGTGTTTGGAAGCTGAACAGAGATGCGCGCATCATGAGTTACTCTTGAAGGTACGAGTCTCCATTGGCGCTTTTCCATTGCATAATCCCCCCACGGTTTGGTTCAGGTCGGGTCAGCTCACCTCACTTTGGCTTAGTTAGTTTTTCATCGAGTTTAGTAACATTTTGGACTGGGAGGGATTATAGGCGTGTTGTTATATTTGCGCTGCCTACTGCTGTGACATCATGTGAGAGCGTCGTTGTACATTCCCATACATTCATTTATTTCTCAGTCCACCACAAAATTAAAACTGACCACCACAAATAAATGTTTGCACTTCGCATTTATCACTACCTCTGTCTTAGATGACAGTTTCTGTACAAAGACCCATGGCGTCGGTCAACGCACTCCGCTGAGCCTCATTTAAAGGAATATTCAATTTTCTTAAAAGAAAAGATAGTTTACTCACCACGATGTCATCCAAAATGTTGATGTCTTTCTTTGTTCAGTAGAGAAGAAATTGTGTTTTTTGAGGAAAACATTGCAGGATTTTTCTCATTTTAATGGACTTTAATGGACACCAACACTTAACACTTAACTCAACACATAACAGTTTTTTTCAAAGGACTATAAATATCCCAAACGAGGCATTAGGGTCTTATCTAGCGAAACGATTGTCATTTTTGACAAGAAAAATTAGAAATACGCTCTTTTAAACCACAACTTTTCGTCTAGGTCCGGTCCAGCGCGACCTAACGTAAATGCGTAGTGACATAGGGAGGTCACGTGTTACATATATAAAACACACATTTGCGGACCATTGTAAACAATAAACTAACACAAAGACATGAATTAGTATCAGTTGACATACAACAACGTAGGAACGGTCCTCTTTCAACACACTTGTAAACACTGGGGCGGAGTTTCGCGTTCGTCCTCTGTGAACTCTTGACGTCATTACGTATTGCGTGGGGTCACGCTGGCGCATCACGACCGGATCTAGACGAGAAGTTGTGCTTTAAAAGTGTATATTTGTTATTTTTATTGTCAAAAATGACAATCGTTTTGCTAGATAAGACCCTTATGTCTCGTTTGGGATTGTTCATAATCCTTTGAAACTCAGTTGAAAAAACTGTTAAGTGTTGAGTTAAGTATTAATTGTTGGTGTCTATTAAAGTCCATTAAAATGAGAAAAATCCTGCAATGTTTTCCTCAAAAACATAATTTCTTCTCGACTGAACAAAAAAAGACATCAACATTTTGGATGACATAGTGGTGAGTAAATTATCTGGATTTTTCTTTTAAGAAAATTGAATATTCCTTTAAGTTGCATTTAAGCATATATGCAGACGTGTGTGTCGCGAATGTGCCACCACAAACTACAAGTCTGGAAAACCTGTTATGGGTGTTCCTGATTCTCAACTTGTGGATGTTTTCATAGCTAAAAGGGAGTTTGGGAACTTGCAGCAAAGCACAGATTACAACAGGTTTACTCGAGACAGCGCAAGCTAGCATGAAGGTAAAGCTAATTGGTAAAGCAAATTTTTTAATATAGCGATGACGCTGATAGTGACGATTCTCTCAGACCAATTAGTGATCTACTTTGGTATCAGCTCGGGTCACTTGGAACCCCAACCTAGGTGGTACTAAAAAAAGTATCGGGAACTACGTACTGCACCCAGTGGAAAAGCTCCCAAAAGTAAGCTGACCCAACCCAAACCGTGGGGTACAATGCAATAGAAAAACGCATGTAAACGTGTGTTTACATGCATCTTTTATAGAAAAAATATATTTTTGTTTAAAAACATACGCATTTATTCCCACAGATACACACATACTGTAAATGGTACACTAGTTTGCAATTGTAAAATTACCAGTGACGTTTGTGATTGTGCATGTTTGCGGTTTCATGGTGCAATGAGACATTACAGAAACACGATGCACATGCAAATCTTGACTGATAGATGTGCGTGACATGTGGTGAGCATCCCACACTTGATTAAAATCTGATGAAATTAGCAGCCGGTTATCCTCTCGACGCACAGCTAGCACACAGGAAACAAACCATAAAACGTTAATCCCTCCATTTGGCTAATCATATCAATTCTACTCAGGGTCGTTCTGGTCACACTTTCTCAATACATACAAAGAACTCATAAACCGAATGTATTCATTGCTTCTCTGACCGAATGTACCACACAATGAGTCTGTGCTTGTTGAGGTTTTTGTGTACTTGTGAGGGCCAAATGTGTAATGCAATGACATGTGAGGACATGTGAGCTGGTCTCCACTACTTAAAAGGCTGATAAAGCAGTCAAATCACATTCACGGGAGCATCCGTTCACGTGCCATTCATGCAGCCTAGCTTTGTGAGCATGTGCGTTTATGTGACAGAAAATCTACAGGGACCTCCATATTTCATAAAGGATGATGTTGTGTCATCTGGTTACTTCCAGAAGAATAAAGTTGTGTGCTGCACACACACTTACTGATACACAAGACGTGCACACATACACACAAATATATATACTTATGCATGCTCGCTAAACCGTTACGTAACCGTTTATCCATGTTCACCCTTGTAGTTACGTAATGCCACTCTAGTGAACCAGGAGACCACCCGAGGTATCTTGACATAGGCCGATGAGACACTAACTAATACACTCTCAGAAAAAAAGGCACAGAAGCTATCACAGGGGCGGTACCCTATTAAAAAGTACACCTTTGTACCTAAAGGATGCATATCAGTACACATCTGTACCTAAACAGAACATGCAGTATTATGACCTTCTAATAGCAGTTGTGCCTTTTTCCTGATAGTGTAGTACCAGAACAAATGGTACACACAAGGAAGCCTCTTACTATTTAATTTAGGACACCATCTACAGACCAGTCCAAACATCTACTTTAAAATTATACAGAATATTACTGAAAAGAACAGCAGCAAGCATTATTAATGAAAAGGGAATACATGCTGCAGCTGAAGTCCAGGTCCAAGCTGGTTGCACCAGCTGGGCGTAAACCCGGTCATAAGACTAGTCTGGATGTAAAATGCACTTTACGTCGGATGTAGAGTTTACACCTGTTGCACCATCTAGGCATAGCGAACGACTGAGACTAAATCTTACGTCTAGTAAAGGTTAGACGTAAGTATAAAGTCTTGACTTTTTCTATGGCAAAAATAGAAATAATAACATGTAGAAATAATGAAATGTGACGAGACATTGCCACGTCTAATGCGCAGAACACGCGAGATGTGTGCTTTCAAGCATGGCAGAGTGAGAGACCGCACCAATAAATTATATCATAAAATACATAAATACTTACAAAGACAAAGTAGAGAACTTTTCATAAGCTTTCTTTTAATTTTGTTTTAATCCAGAGCTGTTAGAATTGACGCACGGATCTTGAGGATACAGCGTACTGGTAAACATGAGGAGCGAAAGCTCTCATTTGTCATCCATTAGAAACCTTATATCACTGTGACTAAACGCGAATAGTGTCTCAATATCACTGTGGTTAAAGACATACACGGGGACGCACATCATCTTAAGCTGGGCGTAGTTGCGACTGGTCGTAGTTTCAGTTCACAAGTTCACACTTACAAATAAATTGGATAGATTAAATTAGTAAACGTATATGGCGTGCTGTCTGGGGAGAGGGCTCTGAGCTCAGAAATGGGCCCGAACGCAGAGTACCCCCCGCCCCGGATAAGGGATTAACCTGGTGAGTGAGAGGAGACGGGCTGGTGGAGGGATTCTGAAGACTGCAGAGGATCTTTGGAGAGTTAAACTGTAACTTATATATGGCTTGCCTTTGTGCTGATTGGGTAGATATGATGATTACTGATTGAGGACAGCTGGTGGTACTAGAGTATTTGTTGATTACTGATTATAGACAGCTGGAAGTACTTAAGTGGTTTATCTGACATGCTCCTTCTGAACTATGTTAATAAAACATCATATGGTGCAAAAGGCGTAAATATTTTTTCACAACGACGGACGTAGCTAAGCCCGACGTAGGACTTACACCCAACTTTTTTACGTCCGGCTGGTTCAACCGGCCTCAGGGGTTTGTCCACATGCTCATGGTATGGGCAAGGGCCAATGGGTCACATGGACCTAGGTTTTCAGTTGCTAAAGTGTTCTGCATTAACTAATAAAGGGGAAATATCATGAAAATGTTTAAGTGCTATAATTAGGTCCTTAGTGCTTCTATCAACCTAGAAAATCTGAAAAAGATCAACCCAGTAACTTTTGGTAAACCATTTTCTGCAAGCATATGAAAAAATAGATCATTGAAATTTGGCTCCCTCTGTGATGTCAGAGGGGATAATACCACCCCTTGATCTGCATTATCCAACCACTAAACTGTCATTTTGTGCAGAGATTTAAAAAGGAACACACCCAAAAACTGCACATTTTTTATCAAACCTACAAAGTGGCAATTTTAACATGTTATAATAAATTATCTTTATGAGATTTTGAGCTAAAACGTCATGTACATACTACTTATTTGACATCTTAAAAAAGTCTTGTGAAATGTCCCCTTTAACAGTTACAACTTCAAAAAAATGCATTAATAAATGCTAAAATTAACATAAACTAAGATAAATAATTGTAAACATGTTAGCTTGTGCATTAACTAATGTTAACAAATACAACCTTATTGTAAAGTGTTACCAATAATTGAGACAACTTGTGTTTTATATAAGCTGTAATAAAAATTAAATGTTGCGTTAAATGTACTTCCATATTGTATTTCCAAATGAAACAAAATATCAAAGGAAGAAAATAGCTGCCATGGCTTGTGTTTTCCAATTTCCACTGTGAATTGATTGGATCTAGAAAGTGAGCATTTCATTCATAAATTGAACTCACAGCAGACTGATAACTGGAGGGGGGCGGGGTTAACACACTGATGATGCTCTTTTTCTTATGAATTAAAAAAATAACGACACCAGATGAATACGTTGTTAATAATAAACACTGCAATATTCCATTAAAATAAGAATTGTCAGTTTTGATTTCATGGTGACTTTAACATTTATGTACTACATGCAGCCAAATTTACAATATTAATAGAAAGAAAAATAAGAAAAATGTGTACGTAAACATTTACGTGTTATCAAAACAATTAATAAAATGTATAATACTGTAATTTATTATTTAAAAAAAATGACTAGTATAGGTTTGCTGCTTGAATTGGACAAAATAGTTGGCTGTAACTGTAAATAAACAATAATCACACTAATACTGGCTGATATCAATTCGGTTACCGATATATTGTTCATCCTTAATAAAAAAATCATTCAGCTCAGCAAATGCACACAGCTCTCATCTCTTAATCCCTAAGTCAAATCCACTATCATTCCTAAACACAACCCCACACCAACGCAGCGCTCTCTAATACGGTCTAGAGAGCCGACAATCACTGCACCTCTGGCCTGATTTAGAGATTTACACAGAGTTGTCAGAGGACAATCATCCATCGCAGATCAAAACTCTATCCCTTCAAATGCAATCTCCCTCTTCTTGGTGATCTCCAGAAAGGAGGGCACCCATTTGTCTTGAGTGAGGATAATTATGAAGAGCACAGGGAATCTACTTTTCACAAGCACACACACACATTTACAAGACCTCATCTATTTTCTCTTATGCATTGCTCTACGAAGAAAAGCAGCAGAGCTATCGGCTCGGCCTGGTTTACGCTTAAAGATAGGTTGCGTGATAAGACCTCTGCGGTCAAGTCCTCTGTAGAGGAGATTAAACACAAGATACTGTGAATGACTCATTGAAAGGCTATGGAATTTTCATTAAGGATAAAGGGGCTAACCGAGTCCATTTTCCGAAGTCTAAACAGCACTCGTAGTACGAATGCTGTAAACTGTGTTTTTGTATGGCAACTATGTCCTAACACAGATTAAAAGTTTTACGGAAATTGACCAGTGCCTGCTATGACAGTATACACTGTGCTTTTATGTAATTGCCTAGGAATTTAATTTGAGTACAAGTTGTTTCCAAATAATGCCAAAAACAACTTGAGGGAAATTGGACGGGATTGCGCTGGGTGTAGTTTGAGGTAAAGCATTTATGCTTTTTTACACCCCTAGTTACGGCCATACAACAAAAATTTATATTCAAATACATAAAACATTTTGTACGCTGCCATGATCATTGGGTCTCATTCATAAAACATGAGCAGAACGAATTTTTGTGTTATTCGTTCGTAAAGTCGTTCTGGCGTAAAAGTTCATGAAAATTCGGATTTCAAAATGTTAGTTGGTATGAAAAAAATTTACACCTGCTCCACACCACATGTAAATGGTGCCTAAAACCTTAAAACGTTCTGTATTTTTCTAGACAAAATAATTTGACATTTTGATGAACTATGTATCATTATGACATGTCACGAGTTATTTTGTGCTGCTGTCTTTATTAATTTTCTTACTCTTTAACTTTGAGAAAAACACAGAGCTTGTCACTGTCCTTTTTACACAACCATCCAATCATAGTATTGGAGGGGTGGGACAAACACTACATTGACCACCAACCTTAATACTTGTACAACTCAACAATGGAGAAGTTAATATTACTTGGTACTGAATTTTTTATATTCAGTAATATTGTTCAAAAAGCAACAAAAGTGTTTCCGGAATAACGGGCAGTGCTTCCAAAGCGCTCTTAAGCGCCACCATGTTGTTCGTTTTCAGAAGAGCACCAGGTACTTCAGCTAGCTTAAAGGGGACATTTGATGAAAATCTGACTTTTTCCATGTTTAAGTGCTATAATTGGGTCCCCAGTGCTTCTATCAACATAGAAAATGTGAAAAAGATCAACCCAGTAACTTAGTTTTACTTAGCATGTGAAAAAATATTGAAATTTGGCTCCCCTTGTGATGTCAGAAGGAGATAATACCGCCCCTTAATCTGCACTGTCCAACCACGGCACTGCCATTTAGTGCAGAGAAAGAGAGAGAGGAAATAATGGACTGCATAATTGAGTTTCAATTTCAACAAACCACCATCATGGTGATCAGTGTTTGCATTTCATCAGCTCATTTGCATTATAAAGGACACACCCACAACTGGTACATTTTTGCTCACAGCTACAAAGTGGCAATTTTAACACGTTATAATAAATTATCCATATGATATTTTGAGCTAAAACTTCACATATCTGCTCTGGGGATTTATTTTACATCTTAAAAAGTCTTGTGAAATGTCCCCTTTAAAGCGCTATGGTGGACACAGTTTAAATTATTAATTTATTGATAGTCCTGCAGCCTATTACTCTCTTATGCATTCATGCAATATAATGTAGTCAAACCAGATTCCAGAGGATTTCAGCATACGTAATTTGCGTAGCTGTTGTGCAATAGGCGGGGATTATGCTAATTATGAATGAGCATGCATACGTGCCCTGTTTTCAAATTCATACATACACACATTTCACTATTAAATCTGACGTTTACGAAATATTTGTGAATCAGGAGGTTTCGGAAAGGTCTGTTTACACGCAAATCACTCACATATTTACTCGTATATTTACGAATGTTTCATGAATGAGACCCACTGTCTTTAAATGCTATACGGTACCAACCAGTATCATGCCACACCAAGCACATCTTCCCAAAAGTATAATAAAACTACTTCATGTCAACTACCCACTAATTAAAGCCCTATGATATCACCTGATACCATAACAGACCCCTAAACGATATTGACCTGCACGGTATTGAAGGCCAAAATCAATATCTTGCTGAATAGTGTAATGTACGATATATGCAATACAACAATGCGAAATCTATTTGAATTATGATAAAATGTATTTAAAAACTGAAAATTATATAACAACATGCATGTTTTAAATTTTTTTCTGGGAAAGGAAAACATCTATTGCTTTGTACAGGGTTCCCACACCTTAGTTAACTTCCAATTCAAGGACCTTTCAAGGACTTTCCAGGTCCAATACTCTCAAATTCAAGGACTAAATGTGGGGACACATTTCAAGTGAGAGCAAGTTTACATCGTGTTACCTTTTAAGATACATTGTTACAGTTCCCTTTCGAGGGAACTCGCGCTGCGTCACTGCAGTGACACTTTGGGGATGCCTCCAAGGGAAAGTGCTTCTGAATGTGTATATCAAATTCAACCAATGGTGAAGCTTAACGACAAAGACAGGGTGACGCAGGAGCCAGGAAGTATATCGCTATCTGAAATATTGCCAAAGACGGCGTTACAGGGATGCAGGAAGTATGGCAAGGGAGACGCAGCGTCTCACTCCCTTCTCAGGGATTAACACATACGTCACCCGAGACGTTTACATGTGTCATACACAACTATTCAAAAAAAGCATTTTGGTATGAAATAACATTTGCATACAGGAGATATAAGCATTTAAAGCAAACAGTTTAGCACGTGTGCTTAAAAAGTCTAAAATTGCATGATATTATCCTAAACTACACAGGGAATAATAAAATAGATTCAAGCACTTTCAATGACCTGTATCAATGTATGTATATTTTCAAAAACTTTCCAGGGTCTTGAATTTTCCCCCCAGATTCACAACCTTCAAGGATTTCAAGGACCCGTGGGAACCCTGTTTGTCTCACCAGTCTCTCTGCTATTTGGATCGACCTAAAACTCATACCATAACTTTTTGAAGTATTAAAATCATCTAGTTATTGCAATATTCTGATTATTTCAATATATATTGCTGCCCTAACAGACGGTAAAGACTCTCATCAGTGAACATCGACAATGCATGTAAAAATATCACCTTACAATGTAGGAACTATCAAAACAAGGCTGAAAAGCCAAAATAGAACAAATCCCGCAACTAAATGTTAGATGCCATAATATGTTTTTATCTTATGCATGTCTTAAACCATAAGATGCAAATTACTAGCATTCTCCTTTGGTGATGGAATCCTTCATGCAGGTGTATTTTTGTATCAGTACAAACAGGAAAAAACTGTTTACATGCGGCCCAGTACTGCACTCCGACGGGAAAAAAAAACCTCAAACCGCTACCTCGCTTTCATCACTGAGCTCAGACACAATGCTGGAGCCGTTGCTAGGCAACCGTTGCTCTGTGTTACAACATGAGACCTGGACCATCACATGCATGCATGAGGCAGGTCAGTAACGTAATTTGTTATAAAAAGAAAGATCACGTATATAACGTAATGCTTCGCTTTCCACATCTTCTGATATGTCATCCAATGGCCGAAAACGCAAATCACATAAATCTAGGCTGGTGATTTTATATTTAGCCGCAGTAAATGCTATGTACTGTTCTATACTGTTTGTGGTGCGTGATGAGCAGCTTTTGGTGACAGGTTGTACGGTTATCAGGCCATGAGGACGCTTGCAGGCATCTCCAACAGTCCACAGACTTCCACCCTGCTGGTGCACAGAGAACGTTCTGGAGAGAGTATTGCTGACAAAGAGACATCCAACCATCAATGAACATGCCACGTTTCCAGTTTTTAAAAAGAAAAGTATTTTCTTTTCATCTTCCTACAGCATGACGACAACATTTACAACCAAAAATACTACTGCGCTGCTTTACTAAACAACCCACCACCATTTAAAAAAGCAGATGCATGTTGTTTCAGACATGACCTAAATGCAATGCAATTCTTATCAAGCATTAATATTGAACAATTATGTAATGACTTGTTTTGGCAGATGTAATCACATTGATAATTGCAGAATAAAACGACTGATTTTGCTCAAACATGTCATTACACTCCTGATTCATGCTTATGTTTATCCGCAGCTGAATGAAAGCTTACGCTCCTTTTTATTGATGGTGATGAGCTTTTCATACACAAATTATTTTTGGTATTGATAACTTATTACCAATGGATAAACTGATAGCATAGAAATGCTAAATAAATCTACGATTCAATGTCGTTCTGACAAAGACGAGAGGAGACGAGTAAGTAAGATGCAAAAATGCGATAACAGCGACCAGATGAGAGTAAAGAGAGAAATACTAATGCCCACACAACAAGGGCCAGTGGGTGTAGATATATTTTCAGTAAATCCATATTTTGTAGCTTCCTGGTTGATCACTCTTCATAAGCTACACAGTCGAATGTTTCTTATAGTTTCTTTCAGCTTATAGGATCCACTGACTTTCAAATCCTCTAGTTTCTAGGAGGTATAACAAATAGATTTTAGCAGATATTTACAACCTACAAAATGCACTGAAACCGTTCACCATCATTGTAATGTGTTTCGCTTAAAACGAGGTCAAGATGTCTGTGAGAGTTTTGCCTTGCTCAGCTCGGCCCTGAGCCACAACACATCCATTCACCAAGGTGTGAGAGGACAAATCGAGACCATCACAACCTGATGTGGGCAGTGAAGCTTGTCTGGCTCCTGAGGGACTGACGGTCAATATCTTCGACAGGACGATTAAAACGTGTTTATTGTTTTCGTGGTATTTGGGGGGAAGTGACAACGAATAGATTTGTATAAATAAACACTCACTTTCTCTCTTAAAGTGTTATTCTGGCCTTTTACATTTATACGTGGACATACTTTATACATAAGGTATCAGAATGCAATACTGCGATAACAGAATGCATAGGATACCTACTGTATAAACTTATGTCACATTATACAGTATAACGAAGGAATAACTTTACTCTTAGTTTTAGGGTGGTTCCCACACTTTAGGTAACTTCAAATTCAAGGACCTTTCAAGGACTTTACTGGTCCAATACCCTCAAATTCAAGGACTTAATGTGGGGACACATTTCAAGTAAGAGCAAGTTTACATCGTGTTACCTTTTAAGATACATTGTTACAGTTCCCTTTCGAGGGAACTCGCGCTGCGACAATGCGGCGACACTTTGGGGACACCTCCAGGGGTATGTGCGTCTGAATGTGTATATCAAATTCAACCAATGGTGAGGCTTGATGACAAAGCCAGCATGACGCAGGAACCAGGAAGTATATCACTATCTAAATATTGCCAAAGATGGCGTTACAGGGACGCAGGAAGTATGACAAGAGAGACGCAGCGTCTCTTTCCCTTCTCAAGGAACAACAGTTACATACGTAACCCGAGACGTTTTCATGTGTCAAACAGAACTATGCAAAAAGGCATTTGGGTATGAATCAACATTCGCATACAGAAGATATAAGCACTTAAAGCAGCAGTTAGCACTTGTGCTTGAAAAGTCGAGATTTTTATGATATCATCCTACACTACACAGGGAATATTATGGATTTTTTTCCAGAAAACTTCTCGCATAAAATAGATTCAAGCACTTTCAATGACTTGTATCTATCTATGTGTATTTTCAAAAACTTCCCAGGGTCTTGAATTTTTTTCACCCAGATTCACAAACTTTCAAGAATTTCAAGGACCCGTGGGAACCCTGTAGTTTAAAGGCGGAGTGCACAATGTTTGAAAGCCAATGTTGATATTTGAAATCACCTAAACAAACACGCCCCTACCCCAATAGAATCTGGACCTTCTTTTGATAGACCCGCCCCACACATACGCAACCCGGCAAGGATGTCGGTTAGTAGACACGCTCCTTACTGCTGATTGGCTATAAGTGTGTTTTGGTAGAAGACCCCATCTCCTTTTCCAAAGCGTTTTTCAAACATTGTGCACTCCGCATTTAAGTGGACATATGGGGCGGTTTCCCGGACAGGGCTTATCCTAGTCCCAGACTAAAATGCTTGTTTTAATTTAAAAACATCTTTCACTGACCTATCTTAACATATATCAGTATCATTGTTTTGTCTCAAGATGCACACCAGTAATGTTTTTTGTAAGGTATGTTTGTAAAAACTACTTGAATTCCCTTATATAACTAAGGCCTGGTCCTGGATTAACCTAAACACTGTCCGGGAAACTGCCTCAAAGATTTTACATTATAATTACACAAATTGGTTTATATTGGCACTAAGGTGTGACAAATGAAATTTAGTATGTAATTTCTCAATTAAAATGCTTGTGAAAACTGTACGGCTGCAAAATTCAAAAATGAATTAGTAAAATGCAGAAAAAATTCATTTTTGGGAAAATATCCCAGCAAACAATAGCCACTGTGTAGGTTAACTATTGACCGGATAAAGCCCGGCTATAAGTAGCCCACAATAAAGTTTAGTTTCGCGTGCTCACGTGAAACTTTCGCGTGCGCGCGTGAACCTACCGCGTTTAGTTTCACGTGCGCGCGATAGTTTCATGTAAGCACGCAAAACTAAACTTAAAAAAAGATTCTGCACATGAAGGTTTCGCATGAGCACATGAAAGTTTCACGTGAGCACATGAAAGTTTCACGTGAGCACATGAAATTAAACACTAGATTTTTTTTACTCCAATGTCACCTTAGGGGCTCGGTAGGGGTTGGACGGCAATAGGCGTCTTTTTAAAAGCAAAATTTCTTGCTGAGATGCCATGTCACACTGGAGTACCGTGAACAGTGTTGGGAGTAACGCATTACAAAATATAATATATTACAGTAATATATTAGTTTTTGCTGTAACGCAGTAATATAACGCATTACTAATAAAATTTTGGTAATATTTTACTCGTTACAGTCTTAGTAACGAGCGCGTTACAACAATGCATTTCAAAATTAGACTGTGTTATTTTAATTTTTTTATTTTTGACCAATGCGCGCGACCAGCATCCACACATGAAAAAGCTGCGTGTAATAGTTATGGCTGCGTCCCAAACCGCATACTTCTATACTATATAGTGGGCGAAAAGCACTACTTCTCGTACTCTTTGCCTACTATATAGTATGGAAGTAGGCGGTGTGGGACGCAGCGTATGTCTGTTTCCACGTGCTGTATGCAACATGTTAATTTTTACTTGAACTTTGTATTTGAAATGCGATTTGGACGCGGCGCGCGTCAAATATAGACATGTGGAAGTCCGCGGCCGTAAGCATTGACTAAAGTGGTCGCAATCAGGTCCGGTAGCGCCGCACACGCATAAGTAAAAGCAACAGAACGTTTCTATCGGTCTCCTGTGCTGCTTGAACCTCAGAAGTAAAGAGACTTTTACAAATGTTGCCAGTAAAATGATCCATATCACACCAGCAATGACAAGGTAAGCGTTGCTATGATTACAGTGCTAGGCTATTCCTATGCTATCTACAGTTTTATTACAAACAGCAACCTAAACTACAACATAACATTAGGGAAGACTTAAACATGGTTATCTAAATATAATTTAGTACATTTAAACATCACTGTTTAAAATTTTACCAGCCTTTGTATGGGAGCCTATATTCATTGTTTGGCAAAAAGCAGTGTTCCTCTGTTTGTCTGTGTTTTATTAAGCAATTATATGTTAGCCTACATATTATCCTTATATTGTACTGAAATGAGCTGTATTCCTTGAGGCCTGATCCTCCAATAGCACTTTTTGATAAGTTGTGTCAATCCAGTGCATGCCAGGTTTGTGCTGTGAATCTGAATTAAATGTGATCACTTAAGAATAGAAATGAAAAGAGGTTGCGTGTCTTGCCATGTTATTAGGCTATAGGTTGCATTATAGTGGGCTCTATTGTGTTTGGTATGTGTACCATAATTTACCAGACTTTTACCAGATCATTTGTCTATGTTTTTGATTCTGACAGTGATTGTTACTGTATTTTGCCATAAATCTTCACTTTGCCTATTCAAAGCTCGAGGGCCAACACATAACTTCTAGATTTATAAGCAGCAACAAACTACATTTTAACATTTTATAATGCCTAGTCATACTTCTGTTCTTTTGATGAAAGTAACTCAAAAGTAATACAAAAGTAGTGTAACTTATTACAGTTCAGAGACAGTAATATTGTAATGTAACTAATTACTTTCAAATGACAGTAATTTGTAATATATAATGTATTACACTTTGGAAGTAACTTGCCCAACACTGACCGTGAACTGCCCTAAGGTATCATGTCAACTACCTATACTACATACTGAGAGAGAGAACTACATTAAATAACAGAAACTGTTAACATCAAGCCAAAACAAGTATCGCAATAAACATTTTCTCGTCAAAATTCAGCTGGCACTGACAAATTCTAGCTTGGATACATTTGGATTCCTGGATTAAAGGAACACGGCGACTTTGCTTATTCACCGTATCTCCATACATACCCTTTTCATCTCAGTGCGTGCCGTAACTCTGTCTGATGCACCCACTGCTAGCCTAGCTTAGCACAAAGACTGGAAGTAAATGGCTCCAGCTAACATACTACTCCCAATAAGTGACAAAATAACACCAGCATTTTCCTATGTCGTGATTTGTATAGTCACAGCGTGTACAAATAACAAGGTCATATGAGACACAGCCATCTTTTAAACATATACATACTGGGAACTTAATTCTCAGAAGGTGAAGCACTGCTACTTGGGCGGAGTGATTAGCACAACTCTGAGCGAACTCTCTGCTGTTCACCACGGGGCTTCTCGAGTGTTGCGAGCAAATCACGCACAAGTAGCAGTGCTTTGCCTTTTGAGAATATAGTTCCCAGTATGTATACGATTAAAAGATGTCACTTATTGGGAGCAGTATGCTAGCTGGAGCCATTTACTTCAAGTCTTTGTGCTAAGCTAGGCTAGCGGTGGGTGCGTCAGACAGAGTTACTGGATGCACAGAGATGAAAAAGGTATTTATGCACTTATCTAATTCTGGGGGATACAGTGAATAAGCTAAAGTCCCAAAAAGTTGGTGTGTTCCTTTAACATAAGAAAGTAATAATTCATGCAATCTTAGCCACTCATGACAGCCAATCATTTTCCTCCTTCCTCAGCCCATGAACTGCAGAGATCTGCACTGTGTTCTTTAACACAGTGAGTGCTCTCTTGAATTTTGCATGCAAATGAACTTTTTTATGCTGATGTTGAGAGGAGGACGCTTTATCCAATGCTTTCATGTCTTGCGTTTAGTCTTTGCTTGTCAGTTTCACCAGAACTGAGGGGTCAACCGGGGCTGTTTTCCAGAAATATCTCAAACGACATGCAATGTCATGCATTGTGCTTACAGAAAAGTCACAGATTTAATTATGAACAGTTCTCATCAAATTCTTCTTCCAACATCAAATGATTTTGGTCATAATAATTATATACAATTTTTTTATTTTATATCCTATGCTCCTCAAAGAACCTTACTTTATATCTTCACAAATGTCCCATTAATTTCCATTTCTCTAAAGTAAAAACATCAGAGATGAAGCATTACTTAAACAAGACATTACCAAAACCTCTTACAAGTCTCCTGAGCTATGAAAGAACCACCTATGAGTAATATATATTTCCTCTGGGTACCTTAGCATAAAGCCATAACAATGAAAAGCATTTAATGCATTCCCATAGCTTAAACCAAACCACAGTGTAATCTGAGATAACAAGGTGGTTTATCCTACATTTAGATTGAAAACAATCAGTGTGATCCCTTATCACGACATTTCTCATCTGCCTCCGCTGCTTCTTTGGCTTGACAGCTTACATATCCAGAGTACTTCCGAGACATTAAAAATTTACAACATCCAATAAATGCAAGATCACTCTCAGACAACTGCATCAAATTCAAAGCTCAACTTCTACAGAGTTAGAAGACTGATAGATGATCACTGGCCTGACATAAATGAATTTGCAATTTCAAGGTTAGACTCTTTTCATTAAAAATTCGAAAAAAGCAAAAATGATGTGATGACATAAAAAAGCATGATGGCATACAAAGGTTAGCAGATTAAACATAACCCAGACCAAAGGCTCAGAAGATGTCAGAAGTGTCCAAGACACAGAGAAACAGAGTTTTTGCACAGGACACATCACTGTCCTTTCACAGCTTTTTCCGGAAGCGCTCTCCTCCTGCGTCTCTAAGCTTCCCTATCTCATTAAAGATGTAACCATGACCTTTCCTCATATTCACAAGCCCAGACTGTGCATAAACATTTTCTTGTTTGTTCAATATGTCAATGATTTTCAGCAAGCCTGAGAAGAAGTTCCCCTGGATGGACATCACTTCTCAGCTGATCTGGGACCTTCAAATCCCCTCAGAAAGCATTAAAGCTCTGAACCACAGCAAATCGTTTTTCTTTCCAAAGAATAAAAAAGAATGTAAGCCCAGTTGTACCCTTACCTCAATGAGAAAGTCCCCAGTCCTCAGACCAGCTTTCCATGCCACTCCACCCTCATCCACAGACTCCAGATACTGCAAAGCAGGGAAGGCCGGAGTGGGGGTAAACTCCTCAATGGGTGTATCAGCTAAAGATCCAGATAAAACAGAGATTAGGATTATAAAATACATTGGGATAGTTGATTTAGGCCCAGGTGAATCCTAATGTTGGACTGCAAAGATCTTATACAGTATAGCTTTTGGCTATTTCAGAATTAAGCTTAAAAAGCATGCTTTTATATGAAAAACACACATAATAGACAAAAGTGAAAATGCATTTCCTATGAAAACTGGTGATGTCAAGGAGCACATGATGCCAGCTGCAATGCATCCATCCAACCAAATCAAAAATGAATGCAGTAGTTGGGACGTTTATATAACCACAGAAAATGCATGCATGGTTGTCACCACTGGTCCGAAGCCTGACAGACACAAGCAATGCCCTGATGCAGTGAGCACTCACGCTCCAAACTCCAAACGTACTGTAGTGCACTGGCTGTCTGGAAACTAAAGCATTGCAGTTGTGGATGGAGGCCTGTGCAGGCATTTCTCGAAATATTACCGCATTGGATAGTTAAATGTTTGCCTGAGCTTATGTAAATGGCTATGAGTAATTTTAAAACAGATTATGTGTTGTAATAGAAAGAGGCCAATGAGGATGACTGTCAGCAAGCTTTGAAGCAAAAGTGCCAGAGCCCTAATGCAGTCCTCGGGGCACCCACGTCCCCATTGACAAACCCAAGCCAAGCACATGGACCAGGGGGTGGATGGTGGGGGTCTGTGTTTACACTTCTTCACAGATTTGACCAAACCATTCAAATTCACAAGAGCCAAGTGATGACTCTGTTAGTGCATCAATCCAGAAGTTCTCGACATGGATGCAATGCATGCAGCTGCAGACACATCAGATGAAGCGCGCGCGCGCGATGACGCGGTTTGAAATCAACAAAAATGACGTTAAGTGAGATGGATTTGAAACGAGACAACACGAGGGAGGGAAAGGAAATAAATGAACGACAGACATCTCGACACGAGTGTGTACAGAATGAAGTCAAGCACACACGATGAGGCGGCGGAGACGACGACGATGGAGACGACAGCGTCCGTCTTGATTTCCTACCTTTCGCCCCTCGCAACACGAAACCGAATCCCTCGTTATCCTTCTTCTGCAGCACCACCGTCTTTTCGTTGATCACGCAGTCGCTGTGGAGAAAATTGCGCGCATAACGACCGTTATTGCAGCCTATCATCCTCATCATCGCCACCGCGGCGCGCGCGGAGTGATGCCTCATCCTGACAGGCGTCGGCTGAGAGGAATTCATCATGTTTTGCGACGAAGAGCGCGATGTGAGAGTTGTAACCGCTGGAATAACGCGCCGCCGACTTTATCTGTCGAAGAACGAGCTGCGACGCCGGTTAAGAGAGGCAAGGCCCGGTAACCGGCGCGATAGCGTGCCGTAAGCGCGAGACATAACCGCCGGATGAAGGATGAAAATCACCAGAGGAAAACATGAGCGGTAATCTTGGAGGAATGGGTATGGCGAGAGATAGAGTGAGTGAGTGAGAAAGAGAGAGAGAGAGGGAGAGAGAGAAGGAGAGAGAGTGACGGTTTACTGTGCCACAGAATGAGAGAGCGCAAAAGAGAGGGGAAGAATGTGTTCGCGCGCGCACTAGCCGGTTGAGCTCGCGACTAAATATAAATGTATTTTGATCCGTCAATGTGGTTTGAATTTCATTTTTG
Organism: Misgurnus anguillicaudatus; assembly: GCF_027580225.2. Taxonomy (NCBI): domain Eukaryota; kingdom Metazoa; phylum Chordata; class Actinopteri; order Cypriniformes; family Cobitidae; genus Misgurnus; species Misgurnus anguillicaudatus. The sequence continues at coordinate 16,832,681 of NC_073342.2, read as the reverse complement.
CAATTAATTCTCTGCAAAAAATGAAATATTTGCTCGTAATCTTGTCCAAATACGTCACAGTTACATAACACAACGCTTATCCATCGTTGACTATTGTTTGCGATGGACTTTAAAGGTTCCAGCACTTGCCCAGAAAGTTACTGCAAACGCCTCAGTAGATTTAAATCCCACTTGTACCAAGCAAAATACTGTAATCTGTAACTTTCACCTAACGATATAAGACCTAGACCCAGTACAATAAAAAGGTCTACAAATCAGTTTTTTTATTATAGGCTACAGTAGCCAATAGCCATTCAAAAACTACATTCTGCCATCATATACCTGCATTCATGTCACTTTAAACCTGAGTGCTATTGTTTGTTTTTGTGAAATGTATTTTAGAGACCATTTAAATCGTTTTTTCCATACAGCCACAATTCAGTGACCAACTGACCATGACACAAGCTCGAATGTGAGTGCAGACATTGTGCTTTATGAGTTTAAACAGAGAGCAAGATTTTCCATTTAAAAACGTACAGTTTAGTCCGTTTCTCATACAAAGCTATTGTATGACTTCATGAGATACAGTAGAGCGTACAAGTCACATGCTTAAATGTTTCCTTTAATCTTTTTTGGGGGGCTTGACTGCTTTGGTCATGATGAGCTGTTATTGTATGGAAAAGATCTGTGCAGGGTTGCCAGGTCTGCGTAAAAACAGCGTATTGGCCAATCAAAACAAGCCCAAAAACACTCTAGTGGTCTTAATACATATTTTACTTGAGATGTACAAAAGTTTATATGAAACCCTTCACCCCATTGCAAAAAAAAAAAAAAAAAAAAAACAGCAGCAACAGTTTAAAAGTAGCTAAATTCAAAAGTGCAGACTTGGCAACATTGGATTTGAGTAAATTTTCTTAAAAATGATCTTTTGTGTTATTAAAAAACAACAGCATACAGGGTTGGAAATAAATAAGGATTAACAAAATATGATGAAGGTTTCTTTGTTGGTTTAACTATTTTGTTATCACAGCATTAGAATGCAAAATTTGGGTCAAAAACATTCATTTGTATTTAATGTACTTGGTAAATGATAATCAGAAAGGCTTTCAATTGCCATTAGTTTATAATAAATTACAATTTCTGAGTCAGACACAGAGAGCAATTACAGAACAACAAAATAACTAATCATTAAGAAAGACTAAAAGCGATTTTGCAGGGATAAATAGTTAGTGAAACAGTTACAGTTCTAGGTACTGTAAATTCTAGTTTTTGGTATACAGAGAAGTGCAACTGAACTATTTGTCCTGAATGACATCACACCTTGTGCCTAACACCGTCTATATCTTTCTCAAAATCACACACTTCACACAAACAGATCATTTAATGAAAGTGTTTAACCACTGAAGGCACAAATACACTATATTTGAGCAAACCGAACATTCAAGATATCAGTCTAAGATACTGAGTTTAAACCTGACATTTCCCATTTGCACATTGCATCTTGACTGTGACCTTAAAACTGTTCAGACTGTAAAGATCTTAAAATGAAATCACTTGAGGTCATGTACAGTATATATAGGTTTAATTAATTTAGTGGCCTATAATACAAACACCCGGAAACTAAGATCCCCTTGATAACGTCAACCGTCTGTAATCCCATTAAAACTTCAGCTGCAATATCGATAAAATGGGCTTAACCTGTGACCACAGAATGTACTTATGTACCATACAGTCTTAAACTATAAGATAAAGTCTTATTGATGTATTAAAAAGTACTCTGGGCTCTAAAGGTAGAGTGCTGACTCTCGCAGAACGATGCATGGTTGTCATGGCAACATAATCTGCTTTGAAGGGGACACTGTGGCGATGTCACAGAGCAACAAGGTCATTAATATCCCGGCCTGTTAGGGGGGCTCAGTAGCTGGGAATTATTATTTGCTCATAATGCATTTACGGCATACAAGTATGGTGATCTCATTACAAAAAAGCTTTGTTGCATCCTAGTGCAGTCACGGACCGCTACCAGGCCTAAATTTCAGTTTGGGTTATCTTAAAACTAAAGCTAGAAACTATGTCTGTTCAAATATCTCAAACCTAATCACTTTTGTAGAAGGTATTTATTACATTTATATTAAAATCCTATATCACAATATATTAAATTTACTCAATGTATGCATAAACAGGATTGTCACTGCTAGCAGATATTGTGCTTCTATCTGTGACGACAGACTAAACGCTTAAGCAATTTCACTTAAAATCACTTATGTCCCTCTGTCCGCCCGTCACTCAAACTCCCTGCAGCAGGAAGTAGTCGGCACTGCATTGCCATGGACTCTCTGTCTCCATGACAACCAGCTCTGAGCGAGGGGTGTGTCAGCTGGGTAGGAGTGTAGCCGGATGCAAGGGGATCTGTCTCCTTTATAATTTTAGCACTCTCTTGTAAATAACTTGTAAAAGTAGTAAACAAGCTTTTAATGGAAGAGTTTGACAATATTAGATTAAAATAATAAAGCATTGATTTTATTGCCTTAAAGGGATAGTTCGCCCAAAAATGAAATTTAATCACCGTTATTTTGTTACAAAACTATATAAAATGCTTTGTTCTGCTGAACACAAAGGAGGATATTTATAATGAAGCAGGAAACAGAAGCACCATTGACTTCCATAGAAAACAAATACTACTATGGAAGTCAATTTGGTTACAAACATTGCTCAAAATATACCTTTGTGTTTAGCAGAATAAATAAAGTTTGTACAACATAAGAGTGAGTAAATGTTGTGATTTGTGCCTTAAAATGATTAACACGATTTTATTCAATAACAGTCCATCTTTACAGCTATTTAATTTGATAAGTCTACGCAATCTAACTATCATCAAGGGTTCAAATATGCTTAGTTTAATTAAAATAGTTTTGGTAAAATCATAATGTTACAGGGCAATGCCATGAAATGTCTATGCGACGCAGTGACGACCTGAAGCTCAAGTGTTGCTTACATAACCATTTAAAGAGAGTTTTCACACTCTTCAAACCCCTGTGAGTAACAATGTACTTGCGCAACGCTTGGTGTTATATGACAGAGAGATGGCAAAGTTTTGGGATTTTTTTTTTTTTTTTAAATCAATAGATGGATGAAAAGGCAAACGGATGATCACACTGCACTTCGGTACAGTGACAATAATTATTGACATTAATAACAATTAGTAAAAATTTAGTTCAGGGTTATTTGTTTTTACCTAAAAATACTCATTTTAAAAATATACTTTAATTTATTATTATAATTAATTATTAATTAGGACTGCTTAATCCACAAATATCTCTGTAGTTTACACTTTAAACTGCTTTAAAATGTACAAAACAGTACCTTTTATGTCGCTGGGGTGGTACCCTAATGTTCCGTTTTGTACCGTACAGGTATACTAAACATGATACAACGTGGTACCTTTTTGGGTACATTACTGTACCCCTAACATTTAACTCTTACAAAACTCCACTTTTTTGAAGATATGGTTATTTTCCAGCTCGTGTACTAAGAGCGACGGAAAATTAAAAGTTGCGATTTTCTAGGCAGATGTGGCTGGGAACTGTGCTCTCATTCTGGCGTAATAATCAAGGACGTTGCTGTCGTAAAATGTCTGCAGGAGGTGCAATGATATTACGCAGCAGCCGAAAATAGTCCCCCTAGTAACTTTCAATGGCAAGGGACTATTTCGGGCACTGCGTAATACTGTATCATTGTGCCCCCTGCAGCCATTTTACAGCAGCAAAGTTCTTGATTATTACGCCACAATGAGAGTATAGTTCCTAGACATATCTGCCTAAACAGTCGCAGCTTTTGGTTTTCTGTCGGTCTTAGTACACAGTGTAACTACAGAAGAGTCAAGTTTTAAATAGGAAAAATATCAAAACTCTTTGGTTATTTTTTTAAGCACAATGCTAATGGTCTAATCAGATTCAATGGATTGTGCTAAGCTATGCTAAAAGTGGTAACGCCAGACCCGGAGAAATATTTAACTCTAGGGGAGCTGGAAAATGATCATATTTTCAAAATAAATGGAGTGTCCCTTTAAAAGGTACACATTACATCATTATTAGGGTAAAATATTGTACCCCAACAGGGACAACATTATAATGTGCTGTATACCCATAAAGGTACAAAAATGAACCTTTGAGGGCTATCACCCCAGTGAAAGAGAAGATACAGTTTTGTGCATGAAACAAAGACAACAAACTTTAAAGCATGTTTAGGAGTAGAAAATATTTAATCGTACCTTGATGCATCAAAACTGTCATAAGATCCCACAGTGTAATGTCGAAAGAGCTTCCGCCTGTCTGACCGGTCCGCCCGGGCATCTGTGAAGACACAGTCAAACAACATGCATTTAAAATCGTATTTTTTAAAGCTTCATATCATTTACAATCCGTGCTTTAAAATTCATTTTAGTTACCGCTTTGTTTCACACACAAGCATAAGCTGAAACTTTCTGGTGTGACTGAGTTCAAGTACTAACACTTAAAACTTTGAAAGCCTGAAACATCACATTCAAATCAACATCATCATCGCTTTCACACTGAATACAAAATGTGCAAAAAAGAACAAAAAGAGCAACACATTTTTTTTTTAATGCGAAAAGGTTTGGGTTACATAATACCATATAGGATTAAAAAACTGTCTAGTCACAAAATTGGTCTCACTGTATGCCATGCGCCACTTTTTCAGCAAATTTAATCATTCAGCGAATGCGACACCAACTGTGCCCTAGGAAACAAATAAATAAAGTAACAAAGGTGCTTACAATTTCACCTCAACATGCAAATGAATACAACTGAGAATCAATACCAGCATGAGGGAAATTCCTCGGCCACACGCGGTTCGATCGGTCTTGATGGCTGTAAAGTAACTCGGTGATCAAATAGCGAATCCAAAATAAACAGATGGCAAAAAATGTCAAAGCCCTACTAGTGCTACAATAACTATACCACTTTTCCAGTTTAATTGCAACCAATATAAAACTCTTTGTAAGACAGGGACCATTTGGCCCATAATGGAGCCAAACAAGACAGTCCTCAGAGGGAGCTCAAGAAGGCCAAATATTGACTACGTTTTATGGAAGGAACGATGAGAGCAAACAAAGCTAATCAAGAGACTTTTTTATATTGTTGAGATTAATCGTCTGTGCGGCTACACTCTTAAGACGAACCAAATATCTTGGGGGGAGCGCTCATTCTCGCATGTTCCCATGGCATCATATTTGTCGAGGTTAATGGGAAATTGCGTCACAATGGCACCTACACAGCTACACCATCTTGTTTATGCTAATAATTAAAGTGTATATAATACAATATAATATTATTTAGTATGTGACCCTACCTGTAAAATCCAGGCTATAATATCATAAAGATTATTTCACACTGATTTCATTTTTTGACATGGTCTTACTCAGTCAATATTAACCCTTTCCTCGTCAGCATTTTTTTAAAAGCTGCCAGCCAGCGGCAGCATTTTTTATGATTTTCACAAAAGTTAAATGCCTTCCAGAAAATTTTATAAACATACAATATATCAAATGAAAGACAAGACCATCTGCTTAAAAAAAAAAGTTTCATCCTACCTTCATTAGTTCTCTTTTATCACCTCTCAAATATGGGTAGGTTTCTAAAATTTTGAGCAAAAAGCTGAGATAATTGCATTTTTGTGAAGAGACTTTTGATAGAGATCAGATGCAGAGCGATCCTCAAAACTTATACGGACATACAGCTGTTTGCCCTAGGGCGATACTTCCGTGTTATTAATTGCACAAGAGCCATTTGGTGGATAATAGTGGTATTGCGGAAAGCCAGAAATACTCGTCATTGGCAGGGAAGCATTTCGTAAATGGTGGGGAAAGAGTTAAAGATATACATTCTTTACATTATTTAGGATCCCCCTTTGAATCAATATGGTTATATGTTCTGATGAAATAAAGATGTAAATTTTTATTTATTTTATTCAGTTTATGTTTAAATTAAGAACAAATTGTACCACATTGACACCAAACCAGTGGTGGGTTTCCCAAAAGCATTGTTAGCCAACATAAGTTTCGTCGTTACTAACAAAGTTCAACAATTTGGTGTTTCCCGAAACCATAGTTCAAAGGAACATTCGCAAGCTGCATCGCAAACTTGTGCGGTTTCAACGACAGCTCTTCACCTGTCGTTAGAAGCATAGTTCCTTGTTATTATAATTTATACCACGGGTTTGTTGAATGTTGTATTCTGATTGGTTAAGAAATGTTCCATGGGTATGCATTATTTTTTGATAACTACACACCTAACTTTTCAAATGTCTTAAAAATAGGCACCAGAGCAATGTTTGTGGTAACCTTGGTATAAGCGGAATAACTAACTCCGGACCTTATAATTATTTAAAAATAATGCACACCCGCATAACCACCTTGGGTGTGCATTATTTTCTTATAATTCAATGACCCGTCGTCAATTATTCCTTACATATAGACATAGGTTGATCATGCTTTTGAACAAAATAAGCAAAAAACATGTAGTGCATTCTATATCCATCATTCAAAATATATAAAACATTTATTTTATGTCTTTAAGTTTGTATTAAAGTAGAATTAAAAGCGCTGCATTTGAAAACTGCGCATGTGCGCAGTCCTACGAGCTTTAAGACCCTGGGGAAGCCTTGGGAGAAGTGACGTAATGCTGCGTTCCCACCAGCCGTGGTAGAGGCGTCAAGCACAAGTTATTTCAATGTTAAGTCAAAGTGAAGACGCGTCAACACGCGTCTGGAGGTCTCGCGGTGCGAATAAGGCGTTTAGCGCGGCGCGGTACACTCGATTCCACCTCGTTCACGTGTCTAGTCAGCGCGAAATGACGCGAATTGAGCATTGCCGCGGCAAACGAGTTGGAAGATTTGAACTTTGGCAGAAAAACGTGCCACGTTAACCAATCAGGAGCTTGCTCTAGTAGTGACTTGATTACAGGATGCGACCGAAGTCGCGGAAGTTCACATCATGGGAGGGGGTGAATTTCTCGATGATTAGAATTTCACGCGCGAATGAAGCGAGTAAACTCAAAATGTTCAAGCGGCAAACTAGATGTGTTAGACACGAATCAATTGATAACAAAATCAGTTTTCCGATGCAATTTAGGTTGTTTACAACAATAATCTGACATAAAATAGATTTGCACAGATTAATTAGTACTTCACCTCCCACGTGACATCATCAACTATGTTGTTAAACCAACATGGTTCAAGCGACAAATGTGCGACAAAGTTACTATGCTTTTGGGAAACAGTCGTGACAAGGTAGTTAGTTTCTCCAACTATGCTTCGTACTATGTTGGTTCAGCAGCGAGTTACGTTGTTGTTCGGGAAACGCACCCCTGCATTATTTCTTACAAGGTGTAGCAACTAAATGTGATGCGCCATTTCTAAATGCAATTACATGATAATTATGATTAATTATGACACACATCTGGCGCTTGTCTACTGTGCATCCTTGCAAAAATTCATGAAACTTTTGTATTCATGAATAAAGAAATAACAACATATGGGTTTGAAAAGAAGGATGCGTAAACAATGAATGAACTGACTTATTGTGGGTAAAGTACATAAAGACAACAAACAGTATTGAAAGGAAAGTAAAGCCAGCAAGAGGGCATAACTGATGATGATAATAAAAATCGTCTCCCTGAGTAACAGGACTGTGCAACTAGGAAATATCCACAATATTTATTCCTTAATGACACAGTTGAGGAATTTGTTCTTGTACGGGCTGTAGCTTCGAAAACTGCACCATTTGAATTGTCCTCTGTGGTTCTGTTGATACACGATGATATCAGTAGTCAGAAGGCTGCGTGGGATTCAACACTTTCCCCTTCCAACCTACTCACTGGTTAGCTGTTAAAGTTACAGACGCGCAATTCTTTGTTGAGCCGAAACGTTTTGATGTGCAAACAAAAGGAGGTTTAAATTCTGCGTAATTCTTCACAGACATCCCTTATCACTGCTAATGTAAGATGTCCACCCAATCTGTCTGTGGTTTCTGATGTATAAAATGAGGTCTGTTTCATATATTGCTTTTATTGGTTATCAACATATGTTAAATTTCAAAGCTTCATTAGAAATGCAATATCTTTAAAATATTTACAAAGAGACTTTCTGGACTTAATGTCTCTACTTGGCACACCTGAATCAAATCAAATTAGTATGCAGTCAAACAGGACATATTTTGGTGCATTACTTAAAACGAATAGATCAAAACTGATTCATTTGGGTGTGCAAGTGAATCATCACACTCCAAGCTTGACATTACCATTTATAGATGTGTTGTGTCAGGTTGTACTTTATCCAGATTGTGCAAAGCAATACCTGATTCTGCATGATAGCATTCAGCATTAAAAAGAACAGAGGACTTTAGTATCAAGACATAACAGCTAACCGAATATACTGTATAATAAAACGCTGGTTATTGTATGCAAGTAAAGGATAATATATTGGCAGCCAGTTGTTATCGCACTGAAGGGGCTTATTTCGCGATAACAACCTGTACATTATCCCGCTTTTTACATGGCTATTTACCTCATATGTAAGATAAGGAATGTTAAATATTGATTATTCGCTAATTTTAACGAATGCAGACCTTCCGCGAAGAAAACCAGTTTAGTTTCGCTTTTAAGATAAGACGGAAAAACAATATTTGATGTAATCATTTGTAAATATAATGTCATATATGTTATTAAAAAGGTAATTTTTTGTGTAATATTAAATGATTTGTAACATCCGTGTTATTCGTTTTGAACGTTTTGTTATCTGGGAATAACAAAGCTGCAAACGTCGTGATTGGCCAATCAAAATCAGGCCGAATAATAATACTCTACTCTTTCTCACATCCTAATGGAACACCCTGTCAGCTTTCTATAGCAGAGCCACACATATTTGAGTCAAGCGTTGTTCCTCAACGGACAGTGTGAGAAAAAAACTCATTTGATAGACGGCGAGCGATGATGACAGCTGCTACAACACCGGATTTTAAATCACCAAGGGTAACTAACTCTGCGGCTCATAAGTACAGCAAAGTGCCGGCACGTGAAACTCGAAGACCACAACAAAACTTTTCACGAAAGTCTTGGAGCACTCCACAGGGATGAGCAAATAGCCAATGCCAATAAACTTTGTGACCTGACCGCAGTTTCTCCTTCAAGCTTAATGAAAATACTTTCTGTTACACTACACTATTTGTCTTTTCAGACAAAGCCAGAAAAAAAATCAATAGCGAAAAAGATTACGTTGTGGATAGAGCAATACATTTTACCATCATTTGAAGTATTAATCTCTCTAATGTCCTGCGAAGAGAAACTGGAGTCTAGTAATAGGAATGTAGAGTTACTGTAGTATAAAAAAGATTTTTAGACTTTAAGGTCACAGTTTTCCAGAATAAAGTATTCGATAATACAGAAATATGAAAATACACCCGCAGGGCACTGAGCATCATCTGATCTTCATATCTTGCACTATAAATAGTGCCTAAAATATTATCGACAACAGACTGAAACTAATCATTGCACAATTAGATAATATAAAAACAAAATTATTCATCACAAACCTTCATCAACGCTCCACATACCTCCAAAATGAACCTTTTTCCTGGATCTGATAGTTTCGTCCATTGGTCCCCTTTAGTTAAACACCAGAAAAGTAAATCCCAAAAATTCTCCTCGCCTGAGGGGGGGTTGCTACTTCTCTCTCGCCCTCAGGCCTCGCTGCCTAACTTCCCATCTCCAAAAACTCTTGCATCTCCTTGAGCGCCCAGGTGAGAATTGACCAGCACGCAGCACGCGCACGAAAATGATAACTGTGGTGTTGAAAAAGATTGTATGTAAGCTCTGTTCTCGGTGCCGTGAGAGCGAGGGAAAAAAAGATGCCACAAAAAGAGGAAAAAAATCTTACCGAGGCCCACTCCTTAGCAACAGGGTTTGTACAGTGTAGAGCATGTTTCCATGGAAATATATCAATCAGGAATGTGCATGAGTGTTGCACGGAAAGGTTCAAGAGACTTCAGCAGAATACTTGTGCTGTTACTAACCAGCTGATGCTGGCTTTAACAGCACAAGATTTATTTTTAATATTGCATTATATAGATTTGAAGTGGGAAATCCCATCAACTTTCTGAGCTATCTAGCAGGGTATGGATCGGTATGCGATAGACCTGCCAGATCTATGTTAAAAATAAGTTAGAACCGCTTCACGCAATGTTCTACGATAGATGGGATTAAAATAAGGTAGAGAGCATTGCCATGGAAACAGAACGACTATTTTTTAAAAGCTACAATTTCAGTCAATGAAAGAAAAGAAACAGCTGTCCTTGTAACTCTCATCCAATCTGAAAACAAGCGTTTTGCGTCATGTTTTTATCATTCCTGCTAGTTCTAATGGTATTGTAGTAGCTGTGGATTTCAAGGTTGCGGTACTCTGCTACAAACCAATGGCTCCCATTACAACTGAGCATTTCTCACCTTTTTATGCCGCAGCTCGCAACGCTAACAAACGTGGATGAGGTTCAAAATGCCTCAGGTGATGCGTCTACCAAACATAGTGAGCATTTTCACCTCGCATTACTGTTTGAATTTGTGCAAATTGATCAAATGTTTTGCGACAAGTCAGTTATTTGCAGTAACACTGATTATAGCGAAATCAGAAACAAAATTATATACCAAGCAAAAGACCCGAACATTTATTGTGCTCATCAAGTAAACAAAAAATGATTATAACATTCAAAGTTGATGCATGTGTTTTTTTGTTATTTTTTCTTCAAAAACACCACATTTTCAGCAAAAAGCTGAGATAATTCCATTTTTGTGAAGGATTTTTGAATGAGATCAGATGCAGAGCGATCTTTAAAACATACACCGAGGTCTTTCTATTTCACGTGAGGCGTCACTTCCGGGTTGTAAAAGTTGCGCCTGGTGGATAATAGCAGTATTGCGGAAAGTCTGAAATTTTCGTCATTGCCAGGGAAGCGTTTTCTCTTAATTGATGAGATAACTCATCAATGGAATAAGGGCTGGCATATTAAGTAGCTCCTCCCCCTTTTGATTTGCCACACAGCCTGTAATCTGAGGAGAAGCTGTGCAGAATGATGTCATAAAATCGTATTGGCGGGTGCGAGACTTTAAGTTTAAAAGGTGCACTGTGTAACTTTAAAGGCGGGGTGCATGATCTCTGAAAGCCAATCTTGACATTTGAAATCACCTAAACAAACACGCCCCTACCCCAATAGAATCTGGACCTTCTTTTGATAGACCCACCCCACACATACGCAACTCAGTCAACGATGTTGGTTAGTAGACACGCCCCTTACTGTTGATTGGCTACAAGTGTGTTTTGGTACTTTGCCCGACTCCCTTTTCCAAAGTGCTTTCCAAAAATCATGCACTCAATATAATACATGCATTCAATACAATATAGACGGTGTAGTCAGCGTAAACAAGCGGCTTTCGTGGTCAACACGTAACTTCCGGTAAACGCCGCTAAGAATAAATAACAACAAAGTACTTTAAACGTAGTTTATTTATATAATAAGCAAAATAAACAACACGTAGATTACCTAGGAAACATAAACATGTTATTTTCAATGAGGTATTTGTTCAAGAGTTCAGTTTAGCAACTAGTAAGACCATTAAAAAAACTGAAACCAGAAGTAAAGTTCGGACCAGACGCGTATCGCATCACCACACGTGTGTCTGATGAAACCGTCTATACATAACTATATTATCAGTGGTGTACAAAACTATTAACTGTATTGTTTTTATTACCTTAGAAGGAGAGGTTTTTATCTACATACACTGTGGGTCCCCTTACATGGTAGTTGCCGTTTTTCTACAGTGGCCCTAAATGGACAAACTGTTCTATAGAGCGCGTTTTTTTACTACATTGTCTCAGACGATGACGTGTTTGGCCTGTGGCAGCTACCATAGCTTCACTAGTATGCATTTCGAAAGGGAGGGGTGAGCTGTGGACTGAGCCGTAGGTTGCAATTCACCACTAGACGCCGCTAAAAATCTACACACTGGCCCTTTAAATGCTTATATCTTTAAAATGCTAATTAATAGATATCCTTAAAGGAACAAGCCAACTTTTGGGGACTTTAGCTTATTCACCGTTATAAAAGTTAAAAAAGTCCATACATACCTTGGGCAGAGTGATTGGCACAACCCTTGCACAAACTCTCTGCTCCTCACCATGGAGCTTCTCAGGTGTTGCGAGCAAATCACTCCACCCAAGTAGCAGTGCTTCGCCTTCTGAGAATATAGTTCCCAGTATGTATACGATTAAAAGATGGCTGTGTCTATACAAATCACAACATATAAATAGCAAAATGTTGGCATTATTGGGAGCAGTATGCTAGCTGGAGCCATTTACTTCCAGTCTTTGTGCTAACCTAGGCTAGCGTTGGGTGCGTCAAAGTTATGGCACACACGGAGATGAAAAGGGTATGTATGGACTTGTCTGGCTTTGGGGGATGCGGTGAATAGGCTAAGGTCCCAAGAAGTTGGCGTGTTCCTTTAAGGCTAACATATTCATAATAAAAGCCAAAAAACTTCAATTCAAAGTCCAATGACCTGAGTTATGTGCGGGGCTATGTGGGCGTGTTTAGAAAGGCACTACTTTGGCAGTTCTATCTACAGTATTTACGTTCCCCTTAAAAAAACACTGCAGGTACTTTAGCCAAACAGATGTGAAACTGCATACTACGCTACACAAGAACAACCTTAAGGCATATGTCATGTTCTATCATGTGATGGGTGAATTTTGATCTTACAGTCTGAGAGCTGAGTCAGCCAAACTCTCTCCTAAGCTCGGCCAATGAGTCACATAGGCCAAAACCTCTAGGCCAATGGCAGCTGTCGTTCGCCACACCTCCATTCTGTGTGCCACATGCTGTCATGAGCATCTCTCCTGAACGGTTACATTTGCTACACATAGCTGCCAGTTACTGTCTTACTGTACACAGTCACAGCCAACAATCTGGACTGAACCGAAGAATAATAGTCTTTTTGCCAGTCTTTTGCCAGTTGTAATTGTTGGTCACATAATTCAGATTTGTGTTGCGTAATTTTGTCATATGGTGTAATATTATACAATGTCAAGCATTGTTATGAGTATAAACGCAGGGATGTGTGAAAGAATAGCATCCATCCATGCGTATAAAAAAGGTGCGTTGTCGTTACGTTTAAATGTGCATATTACTAATGCACTCTTTAAAGGGATAGTTCGGCCAAAAACGATATTAAACCCATGATTTACTCACCCCCAAGCTGTCCGAGTTGCATATGTCCATCGTTTTTCAGACAAACACATTTTCGGATATTTTAGAAAATATTTTAGATCTTTCTTTTGATTAAATGTAATGTTACGGGGTCCAGCAATAGTCCACGACCTTCAAGTCCAAAAAAAGTGCGTCCATCCTTCACAAATTAAATCCAAACGGCTCCAGGATGATAAACAAAGGTCTTCTGGGGGTAATCCGTGCGGTGTTGTTGTAGAAATATCCATATTTAAAATGTTATTAACTTTATTAACTAGCTTCCGGTAGCGCCGCCATCTTAGACTCAGGAGAGAGTGTGTACGTAGTGTACGCACTTTTCTTAGTGACGTATGACAAATCGGAGGGCGGGGGACAGAGCAGCAACAGAGAAACCGCTGTCTATGCTGCGTAAGCGCTCATCCTGAATGCATATGACTCTAAAATGGCGGCGCTACCGGAAGCTAGTTAATAAAGTTAATAACATTTTAAATATGGATATTTCTACAACAACACCGCACGGATTACCCCCAGAAGACCTTTGTTTATCATCCTGGAGCCGTTTGGATTTAATTTGTGAAGGATGGACGCACTTTTTTTGGACTTGAAGGTCGTGGACTATTGCTGGACCCCGTAACATTACATTTAATCAAAAGAAAGATCTAAAATATTTTCTAAAATATCCGAAAATGTGTTTGTCTGAAAAACGATGGACATATGCAACTCGGACAGCTTGGGGGTGAGTAAATCATGGGTTTAATATCGTTTTTGGCTGAACTATCCCTTTAAAGGAACAGTATGTAAGAAATTTATATCAATTAATCATAAAATGGCCCTGATATGTCACTAGACATTAAGAAATCATTTTCATTTCAAATACTTATATCACTGACAACAGTGGTCGGGCCAGGATATTGTCATTTAAAAAGTTGCAGCCCTCAACTGATGTTAATGTTGTCATTTTGTGTATTGGCCACCAGTTATGTGATTGCAGTACCAGTTTTAGCCACAAGTTTTGTGATTGCAATACCAGTTTTGGCCGCAATCAGGCACGTGCACACATAGACATCAAAGGGGGCTTGAGCACCTGCCCTTTTTATTCCTGGAGAGAAAGTGCCTTTTTTTCTCAGGTGCTTTTTTTTAATAATATGATCTTTATTCATAAAACAACTGATGTCTGTCTGTTTCCTGTGTTTTTTACCTATTACTTATTTAATTTAACATGAATTCATTCAGGAATCATTTAAATGAGATTTAAACTCATAAAAAGAAAAATAGCGCTATTTGTGGTACTTAAACGGTTAACTAATGAGTCCCGCCTCCAAAACTCACATCGCTAATATGATTGGCTTTACCTTTCTTAAGCCCCGCCTCTGTAACCTACTTCGCTTTATGATTGGTTTGTCTTTACTCGTGTATTGTAGGCTCCATTGCCGCTTGTACGCGCGTCTAAACCATTTATGATAAAAAAAGACGCTCACGTTCACAAAATACTCGCAAGACACTCCCTTAACACTAAACTCTGATTATGCATGAGATTATGTGAATATCTGGTAAATGCGATCGTCTCTTTTGACATAAACCCTTATTTTGACAAAACACGTGATAAACATATGATCACTCGACGCGCATAACACATATTTTGATAAAAGGAACCACACACATGACGGCCTACATACATGTTGTGACGAACTTTGCCTCAAGTCACCGTCCTCTACTGCATTGCATTATACCAAATACACATATACAGTAAGTTCTTTTTAGCAACGCTTTTCAGATTTCACAGTGAGTAGATTTATGTTTCCAGGTACAAATACTTACTGTACAAGTTCACAGATTTGATTTTGTTGCTCTTTGACCTACATATTACAGTCAAGGTTTAGTAAAGATTCAGCTTGGCTGGAGCTGACTTAGGATGTGTTTTAATGAAGAAAACCTCTGAACGCCTCTACGACACACGCAGCACACACACACAGGGCTGAAACACACGCAGTAGTTGCACTGATGTGGAAGGCATTCATTTGGCCCAAAATAACAACTCTCAACAGAATGTTGCCCCTGGCCCCTTTTGCCAATTTGCACAGAAAACGTTGAGTGCACAAGCACACACCAAAGCTACAATACTACTCACAACCAATAATAAATACAATAATAATACTTATTTTAGTCACATTCATACTAGACTAACAGTATGATCGCTGTCAAGTGCATTGCCGGGCTTCGGTCTAATTTTGATATAACACGCAAAATCTCAGGTGTTAATTTATACTAATGGTGACAGATGAACGCAAACTTGTGATCTGAGAGGTGGACGTGTTAGCTTTGTGGCCTAGTTACAAATGAAGACTAACTGAATTAACAGCCTGCTGTAGCCGCAAGGCTTCTCAGATATTCTGCGGGTTATCGGAGCAGCAGAGACAAAAAAGATGGAGACAATAAAATGGCCTTAAATTGTAGTATAACTGTATCAATGAGAAATTTACACTTTATTTATAACAATACATGATAGAAAAGTCTGTCACAGTTTTACTCATCTTTATGACATCCCAAATCTATAGATTTCTTCTGTGCAACAGAAAAAGAGATTTGCCAAATGGGTTATGCTGCTATTTTCCAAACAATGCCTGTAGTGCGAAAGGCATACAGTGACCACCGGCTCTAAATCCCAAAAAAGTAACATAATGCAATTTATTCCAAGTATTCTGAAACTTAAACTCAAATTTAAATCTGTTTCTATTCATGGCTTTAGATGACTTAGAAAATAGCACACAAACCATATCAACGGCTTTTGAGGAAATTGTAAGTGCTTTTATGGAGCTTGAACACTTCAACCAAGCATTAGGTCAAAAAGGGACAAGCCTAGATGTTGGTTTAAATTAACCCAGAAAATTTTTATTTATTTGATCCAATATTGTGTTAAAATAACCCAGCATAGGTTAAATTAAAACCCAATGGGTTAGGTTTGTCTTTTTTTGACCCAAAGCTGGGTTAAAAAAAATAACCCAGCATTTTTATAGTGAAAGCATCAATTCTTAAAAGGATTGTTCACCAAAAAATTTAAATTCTGTTATCTTATCCTCAAGTTGTTTCAAACCTGTATAAATGTCTTCGTTCTGCTAAATACAAAGGAAGATGTTTTGATCTGGGGCACCATTGACTTCCATAGTCTGAAAGAATAATGCTATAGAAGTGAATGGTGCCCCAGATCTGGTTATTAAAGCTCACAAAACACACGCTGTTTCTGCATTTCTACCTATAGACTAGTATTACATCCTTTATATCTCCGAAGAGTCTTTAGTTTAATCAGATTTATAAAAGAAAGATTAGCTTTACCGAATCTTTCCGATAACGTACGAAAAAATGAAGGAGGAGGAGTTACTACCGCGGGAGGAACGAGTACGAGTCATGCAACACTATACAACACTGTTTAACTTATGATTCACTACATGCTCGTGTCATTTATATAATATGCATGCGCCTACTTCCAACATAAGACAAAAGTCTTACTTACCACATGCAACTCATGACCCGGTTGGGACTTTTCAATGAAATCCAGCGCATCAAACACACACGAAAAACTCCGCTGCTACCCCAGATAATAAACTCTATCCATTGTTTCCATAAGGCTGGCTTTCTTCTCCTAACATCCAAAAACACACTTTTTCTTTCGTGCCATTGTTGAGTTTTCAAAGCTGTGTCGCGTGATTTGATGTTTGCAAGTTTTAGCGTCTCCCGCTGATTGACGGGTGGGCGGGTTTTTTTGGGGGGAAGTGTCCATATAAAGAAGTGATACGTATAGAAACCCCGAAAACGTCAGCTGGACCTGTAAAAAACTTTCCGAAACTTGTACGAACCCTGGTGAAGTGCATTCGGCACAGAAATACTCTGTAACACGCCCAACTGCTTTTTTGACACTTTGCCTACGTTTAGCATGAGGAAACAACTCTATAACTGTGATAATAAGTCAGAATGCTTGAAATACCATTGAACCACCCCTTTAAAATTTTTCTAAATATCTCTCTTTGAGTTCAGTAGAACAAATAAATGTATACAGGTTCGAAACAACATGAGAATGAGTAAATGATGACAGATTTTTCATTTTTCAACTATCCCTTTAACAAGTTTCATTATATGGTGTGACTAAATCTGCCTGACATCATCTTTAATGTTCCACAAACATGTTAGGAAGGCAGTAAATGAAGACCAAATTTACCTTTATGCATTTGACAGACACTTTTATCTAAAGTGACTTTCAGTGCATTTACAAGATTTACAATTTAACATGTGTGTTGCTGGGATCGAAATGTTGGCTTTTGGGTGAACTGTCCTTTTAAATTGGCATTGTGTACAGTGAATGTTTGTACAGTACACACTCACAGGGCCTGTCCTCGTTGGGTTTGCTTGGGATCTCTTCCACGCATTCCGCTGGGAACCAGCCTACATTCCCTCGAGCGCTGCCTTCCCAGAATCCTCCTTCTCCAATACTGAGAACTACATATAGAGAAAGCAAAATAAATACATAAATAAAAACAGTGATCCTATCCTTTACAACACGCTACCCGAGGCGTAAAAATAGACATATGTAGTAATATACAGTTTCAGGCCTACGCTAAACTCAGCTAAAGTTTATATCGAGTCTCCCTCACTCGCTCGATTTGTGAAGTGTTGTCATCTCTGGCCAGCCACTGCCAGGTGGCCAAGGTCAGAATCTGTCAGGTATTATTCTCCATATGGCTGGAGAAACTGCACAGCTACAAAACAATTTCTCCTTTTATTTGCTGTACACATTGTAAATATTTTACCAGTGCTGTAATACAGGATTTTTTTTCAAGACTGGTCAAGATATCACTAAATTGCTGGTGCATTCCCATACGGCAAAAAATATTTTTTTAAATATATGCTAAATACATTTTGTAGAATATTATGCTCAGTTGAAAATATTTTTGAAATTGGAAATATATTTAGTTTTTAACCTTCATATATCAACATACAGTACTGTGCAAAAGTCTTAAGGCACCACCACCAGACTTGTTGTATAAGAAGTTTAATGTCCATCCATATTTATTTTTTTATATTTATACATATTTTATTAAGATACAAACAGAAAATATCATCGTCAGTGTTAAGTGTGACCTCTCTTGGCACTAAACACATCTTGAGCGTTTTTTTGAGCAGAATAAAGTAAAAAGACTAATTTCTTTAAAATTAGAAATTAGCATTTAATTTTATTAAGGTTTAAGAGATCCTTGGAAGTGGAAGGGAAGTTTACCCTAAAAATTTTTTTTATACAATATACACATTTCCTGTATTTTCTGGATGTATTCTATTAAAGAGACTGAGAAACAATTATATATGATCACTATAACATTGCAAAAACAACCAATATAATTCTGGCATGGTGGCCTAAGACTTTTGCACAGTACTGTGTATTTCAAAATGTATTTTAAGAGCAAGAAAATACATTTCTAATTTTACATCCCATATGGCAAAAATTTATTTTTTGCCTAAATGTATTTTAAATATATATGCTAAATACAAGTTAATTTTATAAAGTATGTTGTTGAAAATATATTTAATTTCAACATTTTTAAAACTGTTATGTTTACACGTAACATAAACAAAGTTTTTCTTTCAATGCAATGTGAATATATTTCCGTGGATTTAAATTTATGGAGGGCTAAATTATTTTAATGCTTTAAATATATTTATAAAAGTATATTTTAAAATATACAAAAATGGCCATATATTGGTGAAAAATATATTTTTGTAAACATATTCCAAAATATATTTCAGCAAATATAATTTTGGACATTTTTTGTATATTTTAAAATATATATTTTTTGCCGTAGGGGTATTTTTGATTTATTTATTAACATCACTTATGTGATTGGATGTCAAATATCCTGCTTTAAAACTGCTGCTTTGATGTATTATTTATATGACTTGAGAGATTGGTCTCAAGGTCTTGCCTTGGTCTCGCTCTCGCTCTGCTATGGTCTTGGCCTTGTTGTGGTCTTAACCCTTTAAAGACTTGGTTTTGTCTTGGTCTCGACACACACTGGCCTTGAACTAGACTTGGTCTTAGTTTAGG
Organism: Misgurnus anguillicaudatus; assembly: GCF_027580225.2. Classification (NCBI taxonomy): domain Eukaryota; kingdom Metazoa; phylum Chordata; class Actinopteri; order Cypriniformes; family Cobitidae; genus Misgurnus; species Misgurnus anguillicaudatus. The sequence goes on along the minus strand of NC_073342.2, from coordinate 16,813,305 downwards.
TGGCCTTGACTACAACACTATATTTCACTACCAATAACATTTTGCTTTGAATAAAGATATTTTTACAATTTTGGTCTTTTTGAAACTTGCTCTTGATTTCATGCTATTGTCAAACTATTAAAAACAAATACTACAAATACATCAATCCTATTGTGTTGAAGAGGCATTTTACCTTTAACCCTGTCGTTCTTGTATAAAGCGATTTCACCCTCAGCCTGCGGTTGGTAAGACTTGACCACCACATAGTGTCGTCCTGGCACAGCACTGTATAGCTTACGTTTTGAACCTGGCGTGTCCATTCCAGAGAAGGCATCCCTGTTGGGACAGGGATTAGTGAGAATACAAGCAATAAATATATTAAAATAATATTAATATTAAAAAAGGTGTTATCTTATATGTGTACACACAGGGGTAATTTAAAAATCCTACTACAAATGTAAAAGAGTAAAAAAGGACAAACCCAGCCGATAGGTTAAATTAACCCATAAAATGTTAAGATTTGGGTTAAAACAACCCAGCATAGGTTAAATTACAACCCAGTGGGTTGGGTTCGTACCTTTTTGACCCAACGCTGGCTTGTGGAGTGTAACACCTTGATGTATGAATGACATGTATACTACTTGTTTTACTTTGTATTAGTTTCTAAAGGGACTTTTAAAATATTCATTTAATTATAGTAAATATTATTTAATAACCCAATGATGTTGTTATCTATCTCTGATGCAGAGAAGCTTGTTCATGCATTCATGACATCTAGACTAGTGCACTTTTAGGTGGCTGCCCCGCATCCCTATTAAACAAACTGCAACTTGTCCAAAACATATGGTTTGTGTCGAAACTTAAGCTTTACTAATAGTTATCTGAGGGTACATATAGGAGAAAAGATTGTAAAACACTGTTTATTACTTATTGATATATTATATATACTAGTAGCAGTGAGGCACACTAGGATACAAGATCACAACTATTAAAAGTAAGATGGCTCCCTCTGCTGGATAACCACTATAAATGTACATCATTGCAAGATTGGCCCACAAACAGAGGATTGTGAGAGTAACCCTGAGCCAGTAACTTAACCAGTATGGCTAACAAAAAAACAGTGCATCCGTTAAGCAGTCCGGTCCTATCCTAAAATGACTCTCAGTACACTACTGGAGCATACGGCTCCTCTCCAAAAAAACTTGTTCTCTGTGAAAACGCTGACACGCAAGACTCTACAAAAGAACAGTCCCGAAGATGTTGTTAATGAACGTGTTAATGAGGGCGCGATGGACCTGAAAATAACATTGGCACTCTCGCTGCAAAAGAACATCTAGTTTTTTTGTAACGATATGCATAATCTCCATACTCCAAGGCACATATCCTTATTTCTACATTAACATATAAATGGCAAATTTTCTTTGTAGAGACTGACAGCGTACAAATGTACCCGAATGTACCCAAATGTTCATTTTTACACCATACTATAAAATAAATATTTTAAATTCTCAGGCCACATTAAAGTTCCCATATTGTCAAAACTGAAATTTTGTGGCTTTGTTTCATGATAACTTAAGCTTAAAAAAAAGATTCATTTTCACAGCTCTCTTTGCTTACAGTTACCAAGGGTGCCACCACTGTATACACCAAAATTTTGCAAATTAAATGAAAATGAAATAACCAATTTCTTAGATAGATTGGTTGTCCATTCATAATAAATTTAGTGTATTCAAAACTAAACCTAGACACTGGGGTTATACAAGTCACTTCTCATTCTGTCTCACAACCTCCCCGTGTCCCCATGGTGGCATCTGATGACTTCGGCCTATAGGAGAAGATGAAATTGGGACAAAGCACCTACATATGCCCTCACATGTGCCTCTTGCTTTTTTAAGCCTCCACAGAGAGCCTATCAATGTCACCGACCAAAGTCAACATAAGCCTTCTTACATAAAAATACTGTAACACAGATATGGAAATTGTTCACAAAATAGAGCTCTGGAAAATTTTTATATGCTAAAAGCACATAAACGTGAACTGTAAAAAGTTGGTTTAACTTCAAAAAGAAATACTTCAGTTGGCAATACCTTAAAAAAATCCACTTACATTTTCTCACTTTAAAGGAAATATTTAAATTGATAAAGCAATTACCAATTGAGGTAATTATTTATAAAGTTTTTTCACCCTAAATTTTTCACTTAAAGTTAATAAAAACAATTACTTCAATTGGTAACACTTAAAAACTTAGTTTTAAGCATATCCAACTCTCACTTTTTACAGTGTGTGTCGATATTTTTTTCTAAATTAAACCAATTGTAGTGCCAAAAGCAGCCTGAAAGACCTGTAAGGGAAAATAAATATGTTATTTGGTAGCAAAACAGACAACAAAGTGGCACAAAACATCTTGGGCTCTATCTTACACCCGGCGCAATGCAGTGCAATGCGCGACGCAAGTGTCTTTTGCTAGTTTCCACCCTGCGCAATGATAATTTTCACGTTTAGCGCCACATTGTTTAAATAGCAAATGCATTTGTGCCCATGGGCGTTCTGGTCTGAAAAGGAGGTGTGTTCAGGCGCATTGTTGGCGCATTGCTATTTTGAGGCAACTAAAATAGACTACGCCATTGACCAACAAAAACCTGCTCTAAAGTCTAAAGTCATTGGCGCAATAATGTTTTTTGTTATTTAAAGAGAACATTAGTAATATGCGCCTATAAATAGGACCACAACGCAGGTTTGCTTATCACACACATGAATGCGCAGCAGCAAAAAAACGTTTTTAAATATGAAAGATTAAAGGATTGAATGTAAAAGATTATTATTGAGTCTCTTGGACATAAATGAGGACCGATTATGAGACGTTAGAAGGCGCAAAGAGCTGCTTCACCTGTAGCCTGGTAAGTAAATAAATGCTTTGCTTTAAACAAATGCATCTGCTACTACCACACGGATTTATTGTATATGATGACGACTCTGTACCTGTGGATATGGTGAGATGAGAAACATTTTTAAGTAATGCTTAAAAAAAACTTGTGACGCTGTCCAAGGGCTGAAATGTGCGGAGAGCCGTTTGTAAATTCTTTATCTCCTGTTTGTTACAAATAAAGTATTTTTAGAGTACAAACCTTTTCTTACATATTTGTAAATGATTTTTTGATGATATTAGATAGCCATACATTTAAAGCAATTAAAAGCCTGCTTTTTTACTTCCATGACTAAAAGAAAACGGGTTTAAAAGGTTTTAATAAAAAAATAACAATTTCAATACAAGTGAAAAACAACACAATTATTTAACATTAATCTTAAACAGGGGATCTTCTTCCTCCGCTTAGTTTTTCAGTTTACAAAGTCCGTCATCTAAATAAGGATTAGACATAGCGCCAGCGCAACTGGCTTTTAAAGGGGATGAGAGCTGAGACTCTCATTGGTTACGCCCAAAATACTCCCATTACTCATTAAAAAAATAGGACCAACCCTTTTCGACCATGTGCTCGGCGCACAAACCATTTTTCCCGTCGTTAAATTAGCAAAAGTGGATTTGGACGTTGCGCTGTGCGCTTTAGACAATGCGCTTAGATCATTAAAATAGGGCCCCTTATCTGTAAACTGCTACATCTGTCAATGGCTGCACGATAAATCGCATGCGATTGTCATGCGCATCTTGTCAGTAAAGCCGGTTCCTTGATCAGTAATGAATCGTCATCACCTGCTTTTTAGAGTGGCATTTACTACACAAAGCCGTAGTTTACTGACAATCGGGGCAGTTTCTTCTTCATTATCGGGGACGTATCGCTGGGGCTGTCACGATTATGAAATTTGATTGACGGTTAATTGTTTACTCAATTATGACAATTATGACGATTAATTGCCTGTTCATTGCTTTGACATTTAATTCTCATACATTTTTTGTTTATGAAATAATTTCGACAGATTACTTAAATTAAATCTTTTGCAAGGTTTATCTGGCAATAAATATTTATACACATAACACATTTTTAAAAGTAATCTGTTACTGTCTCGTTTATACAGGCGCTGCAGCTCCCCCTTTTGTTTTTTAGAGAGATGTGCAATCATCACGGTGATCAGAAATCATCGGGATGAGGTCAAACAATTGCGATGAGACGATTATTTCATCATCTTGACAGCCTGCGATAATAAACACAATATTGCCCAGCTTGTCATTGAACTACGGCTTTGTGTAGTAAATGCCACTCCATCTGAAAGCAGGAGATTTATTACTAATCTAAGAACCGGCCCTATGTCAATATATCATATTTAAAAGATAGCCAGAAAGAAGTTCACAAGAGCAATTCCCAAAAAGGTCTATTCATCAAATACCACCCATACTATCACAAAAATTACGCAGATGCAGATCACTATCCAGTTTGTGTATACTGTACATCTTTTATAATATGCAAATTAACCGCCCTGTATATTTTAATTGGGTATATTGTTAACTAAAGCAATAAATATCTTAAGTTCATCAACTTCCTAAAGTAATAACACACATTCTCGAGTGGCTTATTATACACTTGCAATATAATGAAAGACGCCAATGTGCAATAAATATTGACATTTATTGCTAATAATAATCGGAACAAGCAATTTTTGCACCAAGTGTTATTAGTTCATTACTTTAACTGCAGGTAGTTGCCAAGCAACATAGCCACTTGCTAAAGTACACCAATACAGAATACTGGATATATTACCCATTAATTATATACAATTAATGTTAAATACAATATATATGTGTGCTCTGTGTTACCTTCTCTACAACGTATAAAGCAAAATAAATCATACTGTACTGTGAGTAGGTTGAGTGTGAAGGGCTGGAAGGAAACAATAGCGACACCCATCAGAAAAGCTTTAAATTTATAGACCAACACCTTAGAAATTGTGTATTGATTGTCTGAAAGTTTTGCTTCATTTTTTTTACTTTAATGCCTCTTACATCACAAACATGAAAACCTGTTTAAGAATCAGTGCCGACAGCCACATGAAACCAGGCAATCGAATCTACTGTATACTATCCAAATCATAAACCACAAAAATAGCCGTGCTTTACTCATTAAGTACAACACACTGACACAGACATCTTTATCTGTATCTCATTGTCAACTTTCAATTGGTCTGAACATAATGAATCCACACCCGCAGTTGTTTACAAGCCAGTAGGTGTTTTGGAAGAAAACTAAGCATATTTCAACAAACCATAAATGACTGGCTTACTTATTTAAAGCACAGCCTATGGCAGCCAGATGGTCTGCCAATGCAACTAGCTGTCAAAACGCGCAGCGTTGCTTTCTTATCCGGCTTCGTCCAAACACAATTACATAAGCTCATCTTATTTTTAAAGAAAAAAAGCAAAAGAGAGTTCATGTGGGCTGAGATATTTATGCAAAATGGGGAGGAAGAAAATAAAGGCCATCAAGTGTTACTGTAGATATTGGTTGAAGCGCCACACGTATAGTCACTTCCACAGGTCTATTTTTAATCCAGCTCAAAGCAAATGAGAATTAGGTTTTAATGTCTTTGTGGCTGTGTTTGTGATCGTCACAACGAATTCTTAGTTACGATAACTGCTACGACCCCTTAATCACAGCCCAATGGAGCGGTATCAGACTCAAATTCTGACTAGGCTATCATTTAATGTGATTCAAGAGAAAATGTCTTAAAGGATTAGTCCATTTTCTTTAAAAAAAATCCAGATAATTTACTCACCACCATGTCATCCAAAATGTTGATGTCTTTATTTGTTCAGTCGAGCAGAAATTATGTTTTTTGATGAAAACATTCCAGGATTTTTCTCACTTTAATGGACTTTAATGGACCCCAACACTTAACAGTTTTAATCCAGTTTAAAATTGCAGTTTCAACGCAGCTTCAAAGGACTCTAAACGATCTCAAACAAGGCATAAGGGTCTTATCTAGCAAAACGATTGTCATTTTTAGCAAGAAAAATAAAAAATATGCACTTTTAAAGCACAACTTATCGTCTTCCTCTGGCTGTGTGACGAGCCAGCGTGACCTCACGTAATTGCGTAATGACGTCGTAAGGTCACGTGTTACATATATGAAACACACATTTGCGGACCATTTCATACAATAAACTGACACAAAGACATTTATTAGTATCATTCGACATACAACAACATCGAAACGGTTCTCTTTCTCCACACTTGTAAACACTGGAGCGTAGTTTCGCATTCATCAACCGTGACCTCTTGACGTGATGACGTATTGCGTGAGGTCGCACTGGCGCGTCACAGGACCGGAGGAAGATGAGAGGTTGTGGTTTGAAGGTGCATATTTTTGTTTTTATTGCCAAAAATGACAATCGTTGTTTCACTAGATAAGACCCTTATGCCTCGCTTGAGATCCTTTGAGACTACAATTATAAACTGCATTAAGACTGCATTAAAACTGTTAAAGGACAAGTGTTTGCAGCGACCCCTGACCACTCGGTGAGTTTCACGTCTTTGTAAATCAAAGTTTAATGCATTTTAGGAAGGATTGTTCCTGTGCACCTATAAAGCCATTATAGAGGTGGGAGGTGATACAAGAAACACCCGAAAATTCTCGGGCCAGCATCATATGTCCAAATTTCAGTCAAAACCATTCTATTTCATCATAAACAATCTGAAAACAGGGCTTTAAATGTAAAATACCGAACTTGTCCTTTTGGGGTCTATTAATGTCCATTAAAATGAGAAAATCCTGGAATGTTTTCCTTAAAAAGCATAATTTCTTCTCGACTGAACAAACAAAGACATCAACATTTTGGATGACATGGTGGTGAGTAAATTATCTTTTTTTTTTTAAGAAAATTGACTAATCCTTTAATCCCTTGAATTTTTATATATACATATTCGAACTACAAAAGTTACATTGGAGCTAAACATTTAACATTTAGGTGAAGAGCAACCATGCAACTAATATGGCAACAAAGTATTTTTACTATCATCTCTTATAAACACATGCTGGTACCGCCACAGTACAAAAGGGTTGATCTTCAAAACAGAATCTTCAAACTAAGAACAAACAACACGGTGTATTCACAACATGACCTTTACTGGGACAAGATACGAAACCTCCAATTTCTCATGTTTATAGCTGTTGACAAATGGCAATTGCAATACGACGCTAACAAACTACATCTGCTTTGGCTCCATTCGGAGCCACTAAAGAGCGACCACATTATCTAATACACCACGGAGTAGATTATACATAGACACAGACTGAAAGTGACACACACACACACACATACACCATACGGACATAGCCATAGCAACTGCCGCTGTAACTAGGGGATGGTGCTCGGTTTGAGCTTCACATGCAGCCACAAGAGCCAATGATATTTCTATGGGTTTGACACTGTCACTGACACTACCCAGCACACATAAAATCTTACTACAATATTATGCAGTATACGTATTTACATTGTAAAATATAAACAATACCACTGCAACTTTGTGGAAAGTTACAATTAAGCAAATACTGATGAAAACCACAATGAAATATGTTGGGAATGTTGTGAAAATACAAAAGTTTTTTTTACTGTGTCAAAATGACAAAAATACATCTAAAATATGCCTAAAGTAACGTTAAAATGTTGTACTTCTCAATGAGACATGCAACAATGTAGTAATTAGTAAAAATACCAACACACAATCTGGTCATATTGCAGCATTTGTGAACATTGTTTTTGTTTGATTTGTTTTTTAATAAAATAAAATAAAATAAAATAAAATAAAATAAAATAAAATAAAATAAAATAAAATAAAATAAAATAAAATAAAATAAAATAAAATAAAATAAAATAAAATAAAATAAAATAAAATAAAGGCTTGCAGAATGACTTTTAATTTAGGTTATTGGCTAGCATGACAACTGGACAATACAATTTCGAATGCAACAAGTGTCTAGCACAACAAGCAAATCTATATAGGCTAACATCGTGAGAAACGAGAGGAGAACAGGGTCAAATACCAAAGGAGTTAATTTCTTCCTTTTTAAAATGACATCTAATTAGAGAAGTTTTTTGCGGTGGAAGTGAGTAATTGGCCTGGCCCACTTACCTTACCGAGCCCGCTCTCGCGCTAGAACCCCTGTTGAGTGACAAGATTCGCACACCCCCTGACACACATGCATGCACACTGATGCACACACTCCTGCACACGTGCACACTGAACTTTCACTACATGATGTGCACCCACGCATGCATTCACTCAGGAAAATACACACACACACACACATATATATATCCCATATACACACACGTAATTTACATACATATATATTTATATATACACATACAGGCACATGCTCCCTATTTGAACAAATTCTTTCCTTTTTCTGTGTCTTACATTTTTGTCCACTCTCCATATTGCACCTTTGTGTTTGCGCTGTTGTACCCAATGTCACAAAAGCTAAAAAAAATGAAAACAAGAGCCTGGGCTCCTGTCCAAGAGCTTGGATCAGGTGCAAATAGCATTGCAACCAAATCCTGGCTGCTTGGTTATTTAACAGACAGATGTCCAAATATTTTTGTGTTACTTTTTAAGGCCATAAGCAAACCTTATGCTGAAATGTGGTTGCTGCCATATCTGCTTTTTGCAGATATGTCTGCCATACCAGATATGATAACAAGCACGATACAGAAAAAGTATTTAGTGAAGTCTAAAATCATTACAGTTTTCTGGACAATTTATATTTTTTAAATGCATTATTTCTAGTAAACATACACAACATTTGTGACTGTGGACCACAAAATCAGTCATAATGGTATTTTTTTATTGTTATTAATACATCATCTGAAAGCTGAATTTATAAGTGTATGTTATTATATATTTGTTAAAATAGGAGAATATTTGGCCATTTGAAAATCTGGCACCTGAGGGTGCAAAAAATCTAAATATTGAAAAAAAATCACTTTTAAAGTTGTTAAAATAAAGTCCTTAGCAACACATATTACTAATGATAAATACATTTTTTGATATAGTATTTACAAAATATCTTTATGGAACATGATCTTAATATCCTAATCATTTTTGGCATTAAAGAAAAATCTATAATTTTGACCCATACAATGTATTTTTGGCTATTGTTACAAATATACCATATATATATAGTGCTACTTACGACTGGTTTTGTGGTCTAGGGTCACATATAAGAAATAAATTAAAATACAATTCTGTCTTTAATCTAATAAACTTTTAAATGCACGTTTTGATTATATATAGTTTTATTTTTATCCACTGAAATGTCAGCAGAGGAGGAAGTCATTAAAACGACTGCTACTACTGTAATAAGTGAAACATATACAGAAACATCATTTTTCTTTATTTTCCTCATAGTAAAGGAATGAGTAACTATGGTAACCAGGAGCTCACATACACCATAAACCATCCCCCATTATATAATGTGACTCTATATACAGTATAACTATCTATAGTCAATCTACCATCACCAAATGATTCCCTTTATATCTTCTTTGAGCTCATTCATGCACTCTCGTGTTGTTCTGAACCTATGTGTGTTTCTTTCATAATTGATTGTAACCACATAGTCCACATAGTTGACGATACCCATTGACTTCCGTAGTATTTGTTTTTCCTACTATAAAAGTCAACGGTTCCCGGCAACTATTCATCATCATTTATCAAAATGTTTTCTTTTGTGATCAACAAAATAAAGAACAACATAAGAGTGCATGAATAATGACAGAAATTTCATTTTTGGGTGAACGATCCCTTTAAAGCAGCTGTCATCATGTTAAAGTGCTGCTGCTGAATACAGGAGCAAATAAGTGCATGGGACTCTCTTATATTAATATATATATATATATATATATATATGTACGTCTAAGGGCCCTATTTTAACGATATAAGCGCATTGTCTAAAGCGCACAGCCTAAACGGGTGTGTCTGATTCCACTTTTGCTAATTTAACGAAGGGAAAAAAGGTTTTTGCGCCGAGCGCAAAGTCGAAAAGGGTTGTTCCGATTCTCATAATGAGTAATGGGTGTGTTTTGGGCGTAACGTGAAATAAACCTTTTTATCCCCTTTAAAAGCCCGTTGTGCTGGTGCTATGTCTAATCCCTATTTAGATGACGGATTTTGTCAACTGAAAAACTAAGCGGAGGAAGAAGACCACCAGTTTAAGAATAATGTTACTTTTTCTTTTTAATTGTTCTTTTTTGGATTTAAACCTTTAAAAGCCTTTTTCTTTCAGTCATAGAAGTAAAAATAGCAGGCCTTTAATTGCTTCAACTGTATTGATATCCTACATAATCAATGTAATGTCATAAAATAATTAGCAAATATGCAAGAAAATGTTTGTACTCTAAAAATACAAACAAGAGATAAAGAATTTACAAACGTGCGGAGAGCCGAAGCGTTTCAGCACTTAGACAGCGCCATGGGATTTTTAAAAAGCATTACTTAAAAAAACGGTTCTCATCTAATCATATCCACAGGTACAGTGTCATCATATACAATAAATCCATGGGGTGGCATTTAAAATAACATTTAAAAATAGATGCATTTGTTTATAGCAAAGCATTTATTTACTTACCAGGCTACAGGTGAAGCAGCTCTTTGCGCCTTCTAACGTCTCATAATCGGTCCTCATTTATGTCCAGGACACTCAATAATAATCTTTTACATTTTAATCCTTTAATCTTTAAAAGCGTTTTTGTGCTGCTGCGCATTCATGTATGTGATAAGCAAACCCGCATTGTCGTCCCGTTTATAGGCGCATATTACTAACGCGCTCTTTAAATAAAGGTATTGCGGAGGATTTTCTTTTTTCGGGTGGATCATCAAGACTATTGGGCTTCCTAGTTGTCAATCAGCAGTGTTGCGCAATTGCATTTTTTTTAAAAGTGGAGAAGGCGGTTTTTTTCTAAAATTCGAGAAAATCCTCCGCTACACCTATAACAAAAAACATATTGCGCCTGAGTCTATTTTAGTTGCCTCAAAATAGCAATGAGCCAACAATGCTCCTGAACACACCTCGTTTTTAGATCAGAACGCCCATAGGCGCAAAATTGAGCGCAAAAGCATTTGCTATTTAAACAACGTGGCGCTAAACGTGAAAATGATCATTGCGCCGGATTGAAACTAGCAAAAGACACTTGCATCGCGCATTGCGTTGCATTGCGCCGGGTGTATAATAGAGCCCTAAATAATTGCTTACAAGCCGAGCCTTAATTCCTTTGACTTCCGATTGACACATATTCACTAAAAGTCCCGTAAATACACAAATATCCACGTGCATGGATTCTTGAAGAGTATATAAAGTACAGCTGGACAGAGGGCATAATCCACAGTCTAATCCACTTTCCAACCACCAAAGCAACATTTGACCTATTTGCATCCACACATGGCCCTAAAAAAACAACACAAATGTGCCAGAAATGTGGCCTTGGGTGGCAAAGGATAAAAACAACTGTGTCCAAATAGAAAGGGACACACTACGATCCTCTTTGCCCCAAAGTAAGAGGGACCCACTTTGGCCCCATAAGATTTTAAAGCACATTGAAATGTGCCAGTTTCCTTGATCTAAAATTAACATTTTCCAGGCCTCAAAATGTGAAAATAAACTGCTGGTCGAGAACTTAATAAAGAAATGAAACATAATATATGATTTGATTCATACACATATACATACACAGAGATACAGAAGAATTTTAAACATCTCTCAAGTTTTTCAACATTTTTCTTTTCAAAATTGACAACACAATATTATTATTTGTATTAAGCCCCTGAAACAACGAAATGAGAGAAAGAAGTCATTAGGTATTGTGATTATTCTATTTCCAATGGTTTAATATTTAGTAAGAATTATTTATAGCAAATAAATCTAGTCAGCATTGCTAAAAGGTGTAGCACAAGGTGGTAAAAAAGTAAATTTGGGCCATTGTTTACATGACCCACACACTAGGTTCTCATATAGGTCCTGATATCTCAGATGTGGCTGAACTGACCTGCCGTGGCGCTGAGGGGTCTGTCTCCGTGTGTCTCCTTCCCCCAGCCGTCCCAGGGAAGGAGAACGGCTACGGGGTGAGCGTCCCCCCCGGGCCATGGTCTTCACTGTGCCATTGGGGCTGTTCTGCATCTGCTGGGGGTGGCGGGGCGAGAGGCTGCGCAGGGGCGAAGGTGAGCGCGAGCGGTCCGGCGGGAGCTTGTTGACGTTCAGGTTGTTGTCACTGTTGGAGCGGAGCAGCACGCGAGGGGCGGCCAGAGTGCTCCTGCCCTGGTGCTGAAGGGGCGTCTGCTGCCTGCTACGACCTGCGCCTGCCGGTGCCTCCCGAAAAGGCACTGGGGAAAAATGATATAGATATTAAAAATTATGCCGAACTTGAAGTGGAGTTTCAACTTTTCCGCCAGCCTCAAAGCAATTCGGTTTTTACGGCGTCCTTCATTTCTTAGCAAGTGGAAATAATTGAAGCGTTGTGGCGGGTGTTTAAGAGCAAGCTGTTGAGACGTATTTCAGCTCATTTCTACAAATGAGTAATATCACATTAAAGTCAGACTTAGCCTGAAGGGCCAGATCACCAAAAGAGCAAGCTGTCTGCGAATCAAATACACAATCAGCCGGGTTCATTGCTCATTTACTGAAAAATGAACTGAATTTACTGCAGTTTATTTATTTATTCTACAGTACTAAAGGGCCTGAAATTATTTGTAATACTTTTAACTGAATATTGCATGATATGTGTCAAGCCAAATTCAACTTATTCTGTACTGACATCATTAGTATGCAACAAAAAGGGCTACCCCTACAGTAAAGTTTCAGCAAAATGGATATAGTGTGTGTTCACACCAGCCGCGTTTGAGGCGTCAAATTCGCATGTACCGTGTCTAGTTTTCCACTTGAGCATTTTGATTTTACTTGCTTCATTCACGCGTGAAAGTCGCGCGTGAAATTCTAGTCATAGAGACATTCACGCGGAAATTCGCATCATGGGAGGGGTTTCTGAAACTCCGCCTGCTTCCTGTATTCACGTCACTACAAGAGCAAGCTCCTGATTGGTTAACACGCCGCGTTTTTCCGGCAAAGTTAAAAATTTTCAACTTGAGTGTTTACCGCTAAATGCCTCATTTGCGCCGCGAGACCTCCAGACACGCGCCAACGCGTCTTCACATTGACTTAACATTGAAATCACTCACGATTGACGCCTCTATCGGCTAGTGTGAATGCAGCATTACAGCGAAAATCAATAACTCCAATATCTTTTCATAAATTTAATCAAACCATATTTGAGGTGGAAGATCTTGATCAAGCATAAATCTGAGGTGGAAGATTGGATATAACTTTACATACAGTAGAGAAAGTTAGTTTGCATTTCATTGATTCATACATGTATTTGTTACTTGTATTATGTTGATGTTAACTACCATGTTTAGAAACATTTGAGTGACGCGTAAATATGAAAAATTTCTTGCGTAGACCAAAATCACTATTGTGCCAAAATATGAATTTCTCTAATTAGAAAACTAACATTTTTTAAAAAATGAATGACTTGGACAAAAAAAATGCAGAAGCAGCAAATAAGAACCCCAAATAGATTCAGCGTCACAAAGTGAAACCTTAACCAGCTGCTTGATAAAATGCCAGGATCAGGAGTACAATTTTGCAAATTCTAGGCCAAGGGTGGCTATTTTAAAGATGAACAAATATAACATAGCTTTGATTTATTTTGGATACTTGTAGTCATAAGTAAAAAAATATATATTTTTAACCCAGCATTGAATCAGAAGGGATGAACCCAACCTGTTGGGTTATAATTTAACCTATGCTGGGTTGTTTCATCCCAAAATTCTGAGTTGTTTTAAGAGAGTTTATGTTAAGTTGTTTAAATGTATTTGTAGAAATTTACGTCATCTGTAAAAGGCATAGGACCAAAAACTGTTCAACCTATCATAGATCTCGGTTCAAACGGACGTTGCCTTTAATGTCCCTTATCCGTAAGCGTAATTTGAATGCCACCGCGCAGCCTGTTCACGCAGACACCATACGTCATCAGCGCGTTCACGTGCGCTCACCTCCTGTCTGTAAACAGAGGGAGATGGAAAACTTTCCTGCTGAATTGACAACCTGCACAGAACCACAAAACGAAAAGCATCTTTTAAAACAACAACAGCAAAAACTGCCTGAATCAGCAAAGAGCAAAAACCCAAATTAACATCTTTACTGCTTTACCACGAGATGCAAAAAGCTTCAGGAGGCAAAGGGTCTGAAAGAGTCGTTGCACTGTTTATTTTGGTAAGGTAGGTACGCGATTTGTTTGTATTGATGAAACATTGTGTTGCTTATGATATTTGTGTTTGTTTACAGATTAGCGCAACGATATAGTTTCTACATCTACACAACCAAAAGTGTGCTTTAATTAACTTTGATTTAAAACAGTTGTTTATGTTTTGGTAATGTTATTCATGCATGATGCACATACGTTTACATGATGTGCCGAACACATATTTTTAAATGACGAGCCACACACATGACGGGCTACATACATGTTGTGAGGAGCTTCGCATCATGCGCCCTCGAAAAAGAAGTCACTGGCCTGCCACTGTGCAGATTACTCAAGAGTGATATCTGCCGATACTGATAGTTTGATAGTCATATTAACTTGCATTAACTCAATTCTGAAGATCACATTTTCTAATGTTATTCATTCATATAATAACCATTACTATTGAACATTAAACTAGTGATGCTTCTTTACATTTTTTATACACAGAGCTCAAATTCATTGCATTATCCTGTTCTCTTTTGATTGACAGGATATATCGGCAATGAATATCGGCCGATAGTAAGATAGTGAGACAGATACCGATTATTGGCCGATATATCGGTGCATAACTTTAGTTTTAACTAAATTTTGGCCGATACCGATAACTCTTTATATTTGGGGGCCAATAACCGATATATATATATATATATATATATATATATATATAGGCTGAAAAATATTCATATTAATTTCACAATGAAAAACTCCCAGACCGCGGACATCTTGTCTTTGCGCTAGACTAGCATACTCTTCTTAAGCCCGCAACATGTGTCATCTTCGTGCTATGTCAAAGAAAGCACCAATCAAAACTCCACATGGCCAGCAATGAGCAAGTGAAGTGGTTCAACAAACCAAAATAATCCATCATTTATCGGCTTTCATTTATCGGCCTAATTTTGCTATCAGACTGATAACCGATAATATTAAAAATAAGCAGTTATCGGCCGATAACGATATGTCGGCCGATATATCGTGCATCCCTAGTTTTAACCAATTGTTGGGTCAAATATAAACAATTTCTGGCTCTATTTGTGTCTATCTCTTTCTGACTCAATGTTGAGTTGAAAATAACCCAGCATTTGAGTGTAAATGTGGGAAAATATAAATAATAAGTGTTTCAAAACTATTCAACCATAGTGTATGCCAGCCCATTGCCTGATTTATTCTATACCTGTCGTTTGTTTTGTTTTCAAAACTTAGGTCACAGATTGTGTCAATACAGCTTAAATTGTATTTAACTTATCTCTGTAATACACTAACCAATACACTTACTAAGTGGTTTTAGTCTCTTAAGCAACAAGACTAATCACTTCGGTCCCAGGAGACGATTTACCCACAGCAGCCAAGTTCTGTGGTTTCAAGGTGATATGCGAGCCTTTCAGGGCCAGATGAGTCCTCCTCCCCCCTCCTCCGTCTCATGCCTAGAGAAATCCCTCGAGTCTACTGTATGCGTGACGAATACTTATACTCTATTTATTTCACTAATGTCACTTTAAAGGTGGTTGAGGAAGAGTTTTATCCACAGGAGCTTGTTTGAAGGGTGTGTTTCACCATGAACTAGATATATCGCTGGCAGGGCGAGACAAACGCTATAAATATATTTCCGCTTAAGAACCCGGGAGCTGAATTGCGTCGTAAAACCTCGACCAAACATTTATTAATGCGATGATGTAATGGCAAGTCGCAGCAGCTAGATCACCTTCCCTGGTGACGTTTATTATGACAAAGCACCGTCTCAGAGGTGCAGATGTTCTGGTTCATTATTTAAAGGCAACTGTAGGGGAGTCATCATTACAGTAATGATGTTCAGGAGTACCGTAAAACTTCAAATAATAGCCCGGGCTTTTATTTTCCCAAACCTATCATCACACCAGGCGTCTAAAAGAGACAGGCGTCTATAAGAGACAGGCTTTTAATTTAATTGTTCCAGCATGACAGCAGGAGGTTACCACATATTACGTTTTATTTTTTATTTGAATGTGTTTAACAAATTAGTTCGTGTAATAACAACAGTCTTAAATTATTGGCAGTATAAATAAAGCAAACAATGATATGTTTTTTATTGGTTGTTGCGTGAAATCTTACCCAGATACAACAGTGCTATTTTCTGATTGGCTATTGTGTAGCCTCTTTCTTTTTTTTGTATTGGCTCGCTCGACTAGAACTCTAGGGAAGACTGGCTTGATAGAGAGAGAGAGCAGTGCGGCCAGATACATTTAAGGCACTGCAGCATATTAAATAAGATAAATAGTGTTTCCGCGTGAGAAATACAATGTGTGGCGGGAGTGCATGCATGACAAAAGACTGAAAGCCCGGCTATTATCAGCGGCCCCAAAACACTACCGGCCCACCGGAAAAAGTTTGCTACTGTCATCATCACCTCAATCCTGGCGACGAAGCTTGTTGTGTTGTCATAGTGATGAGTAAATAAGCGACTGCGTCTGTCACGTGACATCTACCGGTAAGCAAAAAAAACTTTAGCGTGTTCAATCTGCACCATAGAACTGTCTTAAACAGACTATCTGACGGGTTTTAGAAGATTAAATACAACCCGAAACTAAAAAACAGACCAGGCCTTTATTTGAGACAGGCGTTTATTTACCCAAACCTGTTGTCACACCAGGCGTCTAAAAGAGACAGGCGTCTATTTGGGACTCGGCTATTATTTGAAGTTTTACGGTATGTGAGTTGTTAACCCAGTCCCCCAATGAGCCATGAATAAATCCACCCCCCTACCCCCAATGATCAGATGACTCCACATCAGCCATGATGCCATTTAAAGTAAACCAATGCTTATTGATAATGTCACACGATATTTGCATAATTGATTTTCTACACAAACTTGGTTTATATGGGCAGCTCCGAGGAGCAAAACAAACAGGGATGACAGGAAGCAATAATATTGGCTGGTTTTTGGTAAATATGACCCTGTCTGTGAAATTCAAGGTAAAGTCTTATAATCTAATTAGCATCAAAGTTTAATTTCAATCATTGGTTTCACTTTAACTTCAATATTTATGACCTGACTCGGTTAATATTCAAGATTTCAAAGTTATGTTTTCACAGACTGGGTCATTTGCTTTAAACAAGTGAAATCAAAGTCTTTCCAACTTCTGTTACATTTAAGACCTGAATCTAAATCCCAATGCACAATTTTCAAAACCAGGCCAAGGATATCCTACATGTCAAACTCTTTAAAAAGTCTAGCTAACTTATGCAGGAGAAATCCAGAATTATGATACAACAGATTAATGTCCTCGCACATGAAAGTGACCTTCTCTCACCCATCTCTCGGCCTTAAGAGTCCTTCAACTTACATTATCATGTGTCAAAACATATGAAACACCTCAAAGCGCCAATCACAAAACATATAAAAATGCTTACACAAGTAAACACCGTGTAGCTGTAAAGTTTTGAGCAGTTACACAAGCATGAACCAGAAGTCACCAAAGGTCTTGCTCCCACTCAAAACCCAGCATCACCCCTTACCTTCTTTCTTGAAGGCATTCAGTAAAGACTTCATATCTCCTCAGTTTATTGCTCAGTAACTCCCTTAAATGTCAGTTTCGCCTTGAGAAACTTGAAAGAGAAGGTCAGGTTCTCCTAAACCGGTGTTCATCGGTCAGTAAAGGACGGTAGAGAAGGCAGGAGCTTTGGTGACAGTCCTCGCACCACATGATGCCGTCTGTAACTGCGAGAGCGCGCAAGCCTCGCACGTTTCTCTCTCGCTGACACACATACGTACACACAGATTCTCTCTCTCTCTCTCTTTCTCTCCATCAGTGTTTCTTTCCAAACGACCCCGCCCCCTTTTCTGTTTCTCTCTCATGACTCTTCCTCATTGCCCCCCTCCCATTCAAATCATTCACTGTACTATGAGTTGAAGCCCCCCTTCTGGATAGTCACGGCTCAAGACTGATTGGAGTGTGTTGTTGAATCAGCTGGGTGACAAGTCCATGCTGAGATAATTCTATTCAAAACGGCGCCATTATGACACAAAGTACTGAGATAAACAAAATTCACGCAGAATTTCTCAAGTTTGGCCCATCAGTGGCTCATAATACAATACAAGAGGTTTCTAA
The DNA here is from genome assembly GCF_027580225.2 of Misgurnus anguillicaudatus. Lineage (NCBI taxonomy): Eukaryota > Metazoa > Chordata > Actinopteri > Cypriniformes > Cobitidae > Misgurnus > Misgurnus anguillicaudatus. The sequence continues at coordinate 16,794,942 of NC_073342.2, read as the reverse complement.
ATCAGTCGCGACCGCCCGCCGCACGCCACAATCAAGACGCTTAAATTAACTGGCGGAAACCAGAAGGTGTTATTGATTAGGGATTTTAACCCTTCTCGGACTGCCCAAACAGCTGTATGGGAATCAAGCCCCTGAGTGTTGCTAAGCAACCTAAGGATGGATGTCTAAATTAGTCAGTGCAAGTTGCCGGGTTTGTGAATTCTCCCGTTATCCGTGTATGTGGGCTGTCCTTTCACACTAGCAATTCACAATTGCCTCTCTCTCTCTTTCTCTCTTTTTATCCCCACCTCCCTTTTTCTGGCATGAGATGAAAAAAGCTCGAGGAAATGAGGGGGATAGGACTCCTTGCATTTTAAAATCTGTGTCAGGGTATGATGTCATTGGTATGTGTAGATTAAAATTTTTGATACATATACAGTGGGGTTCCCAAACGTCTGAGACCGCATTGAAAATGTTTCTAAGTGTATTTATGAAATGATATTATCAGAATAACAATTTGTGTAAAAAGTTACTCCGAGTATATTGATATTAAGTATGTAAGCATGCCAGCTAGCATGGCAAACACAAATGTTTTGAGAAGAGTTTCTTGTGTGCTTCGATGGAAGAAAGGACATCTGACCTTTTGTAAAAAATGGGTAACATGGTCAGTCACAAAGGTTGAAAATACAATGACCTACTAGCCTGGCTAACACCAGACCAGTCTCATAGAGAATGAGACGTGGTCTGGGAACCACATGCTCATTTCCTCGTATTTGAGGCGTGGTTTACGAATTCCCAGAGCCGTTTATTGGCCGCTACGAATGTCTATCAAATGCGTCTGTACGTAGCTCATAGCCAATCATTTGAATTATACCAGATGACGTATGTAGAGCGACATCAATTCAAACGTAAACTACTTTTATCGGTTCGTGTGCACACAGCTGAAAGCTATGGAACTAAACCGGCAGCTGTATATTGATATTGAAAAGCAACACAACTTAGTGGCACTGTGACAACCACAGTACAGGCATAATGACAATATGATATTAATAAATACCACTTTCCATTTAAAAATGAATTGTACTTCGTCAACGATGATGCCTAGCAGGTTGGTCCTATAAAACTCTGTCGCTATCATGTCTTGTCATATCCAAACATCCTTCTTGGATATGAAATTGTTTAACGCCAAAAGTGGCTCTTTTTTGTTTTTAAACTTGCATTATAAACTTCTTAGAACAATATCTAAGGCTGCATTGAAAAGTAACTTTGTGTCTGCTGCCGTGTTGTATAAACAAAACTGCTTCGGTGTGTCGCATAGACATCGTCATCTTCTTGCTGCCCCCTCCCCGTTCTGTGATTGGTTCCCTATTTCAGGGGCAAAAAAAGGTCCATAGTTTCCATGCTAGACTTGCAGCGTGAATAAAGTTATGCGCAAGGCAGCATGGGGAAACCTACAATAATCTAGAAGGAGTGAATTAGGGATGCACGATATATCAGCCGACATATCGTTATTGGCCGGTAACTGCTTATTTTTAATATTATCGGTTATCGGTCTGATAGCAAAATTAGGCCGATAAATGAAAGGCGATAAATTATGGATTATTATGGTTTGTTGAACCACTTCACTTGCTCATTGCTGGCCATGTGGAGTTTTGATTGGTGCTTTCTGTGACATAGCATGAAGATGACACGTGTTGCGGGCTTAAGAAGAGTATGCTAGACTAGCGCAAAGACAAGATGTCTGCGGTCTGCAAGTTTTTCATTGTGAAAATAATATGAATATTTATCGGCCTATAGATATCGGTTATCGGCCCCCAAATTTAAAGAGTTATCGTTATCGGCCAAAATTTCCATATCGGTGCATCCCTAGAGTGAATATTCTTATTGTATGCCACTTTCTTACTGTATGCCACTAAATTTTCAAAATCCTAAATGTTGCACCAAAAAAATAAAATTAATTATAATCTTAGATTTTATACTTACTGTATATCTTCATATTTTCATGTATAAAAAATGAAAATGTCATCTTAGATTTTGGATTTTACTGTATATCAGGGGTCGGCACTTAAAGGGATAGTTCACCAAAAAATTTAAATCCTGTCATCATTTATTCACTCTCATGTTGTTACAAACCTGTATAAATTTCTTAGTTCTGATGAACACAAAGGAAGATATTTTGAGGAATGTTTGTAACCAAACTGTTTGTGGACCCTTTCACTTACATAGTAGGAAAACAAATACTATGGAAGTAAATGGGGTCCATGAACGGTTTGGTTACAAACATATCTCAAAATATCGAGTTGGTAAATGGTGACAGAATTTTCATTTTTGGGTGAACTATCCCTTTAAAGGAATATTCCATTTTCTTAAAAGAAAAATCCAGATAATTTACTCACCACCATGTCATCCAAAATGTTGATGTCTTTCTTCGTTTAGTCGAGAAGAAATTATGTTTTTTGAGGAAAACAATGCAGGATTTTTCTCATTTTAATCGACTTTAATAGAGCCCAACATTTAATACTTAACTCAACACTTAACAGTTTTTTTCAATGGAGTTTCAAAGGACTATAAACAATCCCAAATGAGGCATAAGGGTCTTATCTAGTGAAACGATTGTCATTTTTGACAAGAAAAATAAAAAATATGCTCTTTTAAACCACAACTTTTCGTCTAGGTCCGGTCCAGCGCAACCTAACGTAAATGCGTAGTGACGTAGGGAGGTCACGTGTTACATATATAAAAGGCACATTTGCGGACCATTTTATACAATAAACTGACACGAAGACATTAATTAGTATCAGTTGACATACAACAACGTAGGAACGGTCCTCTTTCAACACATTTGTAAACACTGGGGCGGAGTTTCGCGTTCGTCCTCTGTGACCTCTTGATGTCATGACGTATTGGGTGGGGTAACGCTGCCGCATCACGACTGGATCTAGACGAGAAGTTGTGGTTTAAAAGTGGATTTTTTTTTCTTGTCAAAAATGACAATTGTTTTGCTAGATAAGACCCTTATGCCTCGTTTGGGATCGTTTATAGTCCTTCGAAACTCCGTTGAAAAAAACTTTTAAGTGTTGAGTCAAGTATCAAATGTTGGGCTCCATCAAAGTCCATCAAAATGAGAAAAATCCTGCAATGTTTTCCTCAAATAATTAACATAATTTCTTCTCGACTGAACAAAGAAAGACACCAACATTTTGGATGACATGGTGGTGAGTAAATTATCTGGATTTTTCTTTTAAGAAAATTGAATATTCCTTTAAGTTTGGCATCAGAATTTTTGCCACAAGATGTCAGACCAGAAAATAGTCAAAGGATAATTTAAAGGGATAGTTCACCCAAAAATGAAAATAATGTCATTAATGACTCCCCCTCATGTCGTTCCAAACTTGTAAGACCTCTGCGTACGGTATACTGTCCATGTCTAGAAAGGTAATAAAAACATCATCAAAGTAGTCCATGTGACATCAGTGGGTCAGTTAGAATGTGTTGAAGCATCGAAAATATATTTTGGCTGAAAAATAACAGAAATTACGACTTTATTCAGCATTGTCTTCTCTTCCGTGTCTGTTGTGAAGCACATGCGCGAGACTGAAGTCACGTGACTGCAGTGATGCGGATGATGTACGACGTGGCTGACGTGTTATCTGGTTTGCCCCAGTTTTTTTTGTGCGCCCGGGATACACATGCTTGTTTGTAAAAAAAATCACAAACATGTCTGAGGATAACACGTCATCCGCGTCACTGCGGTCACGTGACTTTAGTCTTCCGCATGCACTTCACAACAGACGCGGAAGAGAAGACAATGCTGAATAAAGTTGTAATTTTTGTTATTTTTGGACCAAGATGTATTTTCAATGCTTCAACACATTCTAACTGACCCACTGATGTCACATGGACTACTTTGATGATGTTTTTATTACCTTTCTGGACATGGACAGTATACCGTATGTAGATTTTCAATGAAGGATCAGCAAGCTCTCAGACTAAATATAAAAACACCTTAAACTGTGTTTCGAAGATGAACGGAGGTCTTACGAGTTTGGAACGACATGAGGGTGAGTCATTAATGACATTATTTTCATTTTGGGGTGAACTATCCCTTTAACAAAATTACTAAACAAAATTATTACCTTAAAAAAATGGCGTTATTGTTTGGTTTGCAGCTTATTGCATGGATAAAAATAACTTGACATAATGGGAATATTAACCCTTTCCCCGCCAGCATTTAAAAAAAAAAAGTTGCCAGCCAGTGCAAGCATTTTTTATGATTTTCACAAAAGTTTAATGCTTTCAGAAAACTTTCTTCTTTAAATATATAAACATTCAATATATCAAATGAAAGAACAGACCCTTTGCCTTTAAACCAAAATAAAAACTTTCATCCTATCTTCATTTGTTCTCTTTTTGACACCTCTCAAATATGGGTAGGTTTCTTCAAAAATACCAAATTTTAAGAAAATGATAAGATAATTGCATTTTTGTAAAGGACTTTTGATAGAGATCAGATTTAGAGCGATAATCAAAACGTACACAGACTTTTAACTGTGTTTGGCCATAGTGGATGCTTCCGTGTTTTATAAGTTGGGTAAGAGCGCCACCTGGTGGATAAACGTGGAAATATGGATTGCCGTAAAAACTCGTCATTGGCAGGGAAGCGGTTTCTCTTAATTGACGAAATAACTCGTCAATGGCGGGAAAAGAGTTAAACTGTGTCTTCTCTATCTAGATTGACTGGACACACATTGTGGAACGAAGGATTATGCGTATCACTGATTAAATGCAAACAAAGACACCAGTCATTGTCCTGCCAAAGTCCCAAAAGTAATCTTGAGCGAGCGAACGCATGTTGTCCAGCTGGGAGACTATGGAGAGAGTCAACTGAGCGCTCATCCAGGCCTTTCCTCACATGACTGCATTTGATGTGCACTCTCGCGTGGACGCTTTTGCACGAGCGAATAGTGTTTGGTGCCCCCGCGAGGACACTTTCCAAAATGATTGTTGGGCGGGCCAGTTTTGGCCCGTAGGTCGCCTGTTGCAGACCACTGCTGTAAATCTTCACATTTGTGACTTTATTGAATATTTTTACATTTCCATGTATAAAAAAATAAATGTGATCTTAGATTTTGGACCTTACTGAATATCTTTCAGTATATTAAAAGTCTGGTTCTTTCTGTGTTTTTGAAGCTTTGATTGTGTTTACAGCGCGCAATATAACATGCGTTCATGTTTCACCTGTAAAAAAATTTAGATTGTAAAAAAATCTTGTATAGCGCTGTTTTTACTGTCCTCAAAACGGGCTGATGTCTTCCTTGTTCTATAAAGTCCCTCCTTCAGAAATACGTATCGAGTTCTGATTGTGTAGTTTGTTTAGTGTGTTGTGAGTTGATAGCAGCTTAGCTTGCCATTAGCTTAGCTGGTGACTGACGTATTCCTGTGGGCGGAGTTTAGTCAAAAAACTGTTCTACTGACGTAATTAAAGCAGGAAGTAGAGGGCTGTAGTCCAAACCGGCCGTTCGCTGTAGGCTTTGAAAGGCGAATTCTGTTAAATAAAATATATCGCCCGGCAGTGAACTTTGAGCTTTATCATTTTACAGGTATTATTTATGATACTATAGCAACATTACACACTAACTAGGGTTTAAAAAATGGTATCAGGGCGAACGTGACCTTTAATATAAATGCACTGTAGTGGTTGTAGTAGTCTGAATGTAATAGGAATAGACAAGAGCGACATTAATTAAATCATAATTAGAAATCTGATTTCCATCTCTCTTGTCTGAGCATAGTTACCAAATGAAACCACCAAAATGACTCAACCGACAGCTTCTTAAATCTAAATAAACTCTTACACAAGCAATAAAGCCACAACCTTTTATCCCAGTAGAGCTGTGATCGTGCAGTCAGTGAGCAGTTGTGATAAAACCATGATTCAAAATAAAACAAGCTTTACTTTTTAACCAACCCAACACAAACCCTGTGAGTTCACTCCCTGCGGACAGCCTAGCCTTTATTTTTACTTTCCTCATGCTTCCTTCGCCTCCATTCGTGCCATTAACAACCCTGACTTATAGGACCGCGGCGATCGGCCTTGCTTTGATGAATCTTTCCTGATCAAGAAAACATCCTTTTATGTGTGTCAGCAATTTCAAACCCCTCCACCCGTCTAGAGAGTAGCTAAAGATGAATAGACATTTTCAGCCAATTAAGGTCTCTTATACGTAACAAACAAATCCATGGGCCCTCCAAGGGCCGTCCACTGCAGCTGGTATTCACAGTCTCATTAAATCAATAGCCATTAAATTGCACTTGAAACACAATCTAAAGCGCTCAACCCATTCAATCGAAGCCAGCGCTGTGAGGTTTGAACTTGGGGCGGTGAAACGAAATCCATCACTTTGTCATGCAGTGCATTTGATTTTTTTGTTTGTTTATAAACCCTGATTAAAAGTCACAGCGGTATATTACGTTTCCTTGCAAATCAAATCTTGTGTCAATACAGACTGCAATATGAGCCTGTGGGTTTGCTTGCGCATACATGCATTTCATATCCCCATAATTTACAGTATATGTGAGCGTGCTGTGAAATCTGTGTATATCATATGCTTTCGCAAGTAAGTCGATAATAAGCCGGGCTCCGTCACCTCCTTGGCTTCTCAACATCCCTTAAGCCAATTATTGTGTGGATCTGGTAACCATGGCAACCAGTGGGTGGCATTAAATGGGACGACCATTTACATACATAAATACAGTGCTTTTTTAAACATATAGGCCTGGTGTCACTGCACGTAAACAAACAAAATGGTTTTGATCAAAAACCCCTCCACAAATGTATATGGACGATATAGTACGAATTGATCAAAGCTACAATGCTGTGCCCTCTGCCGCGGTCCAACATGAGATGCGTAATTACAGGATCCCCCACTACTACAACATACACATGAAAATAACAAGCCGCTGTCGATTATCCCCGAGTGGCGCATTAGTCTCAACTACAAACTGTGCAACTCCTGACGATTGTTCAATCAAAATTTATAAAAACATTTTCTTCACACAGCTGGCCCACCGTCAAAGGTTTATTTTAGCAGATTGAAACATCTGCAGGAATCACAAGCATGCGGATTCCTGTTTTCTTTTGAAGAAATCCCTGTTATATTACGTCCGCTGTTATCCGAAGGTAAATGCGAAACCTGGCAGCTGTTGTGCCTTACATCTCTATGTCCCATCCAAACATAGGCACATAGTCTTGGCCACAAATAACATCTGAATCACTAATAACCAGGACAAAATAATTCATTTATGTCACACTGTTTACACCAGTGACTATTTTTTCAGGGTACAGTATGTTCATTTACATAGTCTTGGCCTCAAAAACTATTTAACTGTTATTATCCAGGACAAAAATTGTTACTTTATAATTTATTCAATTACAATGGGATATATATATATACATAGTACCCGATACTTTTTAGTACCACCTCAGTCGGGGTTCCATGCGATCCGAGCTGATACCAAAATGTGATGCAAAAACACTGTAGATCACTGATTGGTCTGAGAGAATCGTCACTACCAGCGTCATCGCTATAATGTAAGATTAGCTTTACCTTCATGCTAGCTTGCGCTGTCTCGAGCAAACGTGGTGTCATCTGTGCTCTGCTATAAGTTCCCAAACTCCCTTTTAGCGATGAAAAACATCCACAGGTTGAGAATCAGGAACACCATAACACATTTTTCCAGACTTGCATTTTGTTGCGGCACATTCGCACGTGCACGTTCTCATATATGCCTAAATGCAACTAAAATGAGGCTCAGTGGAGCGCGTCAACCAACGCCACGGGTTTTGTACAGAAACTGTCATGTGAGACAGAGGTAGTGATAAACGCGATGTGCAAACATTTATTTGTGGTGGTAAATAATTTTTTTATATTTTGTGGTAGACTGAGAAATAAATAAATAATGTATGGAAATGTACAATGACGCTCTCACGCTCTCACGTCTATGTCATGTCACAGCAGTAGGCAGCGCAAATATAACTACACGCCTATAATCCCTCCGACTCCGAAGTGTTACTAAACTCGATGGAAAAGCTAACCACGCCAAAGCGAGGTGAGCTGACCCAACCTGACCCAAACCAAACCGTGGGGGACTATGCGATGGAAAAACGGCATTAGTGCAGTAATATATAGCACACCTGAGGCCTAAAGGCCGAAGTATGGTCCGTTTTTATTCGTATGCAAGGGTTCGCGTACAGTGCGCGTGATGCAATTTTCGTCATTAGAAAAGTACACACGAACTGCAGGATTTTTCAAATCCCACGTACATTGCACCCATAGGTCACGTATGCGTGTTCAGGAGAATATAGTCTGTAACCCAGGAGATGCTTTGCATTTTGTCGCAATGCGCATGCGTTGAACGCCTGAGTACAAGGCCATGTACTGTATGCGTAAAAAACGTAAAAAAACAGACAATACTCCGGGCTTAATGGTAAAAGAATAGGGCTTATAACACAAAGATGACCGGTTTAAGTCTCACAGCAAAGGTCACATTTCAAGTATGGGCTTACTATACTTACTATACTTGACAATCACGCCATTTTCACTTAAAGTCGTTTTGGATAAAAGTGTTTGCGACGTACATAAAGGTAAATACAATAGTAAACAATCAATGAAGTAGCAATGAAGTAGTTTTAGTAGTAACGAGTAAAGTTTCGCATTACTTTTTAAATGTACACATTAATATTTGAGTTACTTTTTTAAAAAAGTAACGCAAGTTGCTTTTTAGTTTAATTAATTAGATTAAATTTTTTTACTGAATTAAACTAAACATAGTCACATTATGCACTCTATGCGTACATGCCTGTGTGCGAACAGTTTTAGTCAGAAACTGAGATAGCAGGCCAGAGATCGACATTTTTGTGATGAAATATGCAATTTCATAAAAACACCTGCAAGGCCTGAAAGAGATCAAGCCTCAGCCAAGAAAAAGTAACACAAAATTAACTATAAAGTAACGTAAGCATTACTTTCCATGAAAAGTAACTAAGTAACGCAATTAGTTACTTTTTTTTGGGAGTAACTTAATATTGTAATGCATTACTTTTAAAAGTAACTTTCCCCAACACTGATTATAACCAAGGTGCGATTCGGGGAAAAATCTGAGGGAGGGATGTTTTCAAATATTTGTAATTATGAAAAAAATTATAAACCACATGCTTATATTGATTATTCAGGGTATTAAGCTATTTCTTGTAACTGGTGAAATTAAATATTACACATTTTGTCCCCACCGGGGATAAAAAAAAATTCATCAGAGAGGCAGGGATATAAAAACCAGATGGGGGATAATCTACCCCATCCCTCCAACAAATCGCACCCTGATTATAACTGACAACATTTAAAACATGACTAAATATTTTAATAGAAATAATATGACTATGAAATGCAATACACCCAGTGGTTGCTCGTGACTGCTCATCCGAGGGGCAGTAATTCAAAATAAGTGTTCAGGGTGTCGTGTGTGTTGCTCGCGTTTTCAAAATATGTGTTTGTTATGTCATGTGAACCACGTGCATCATGTGTTTTGTCAAAATAAGTGCCTGCCGGACACGCGTCAAAACCGTTTATGATAAAAGAGACGCTCACATTTACAAAATACACGCAAGAAACTCCCTTAAAGGAATAGTCTACTAAGTTTCAATATTAAAATATGTTATTACCTTCACTAAGAATTGTTGATACATCCCTCTATCATCTGTGTGCGTGCACGTAAGTGCTGGAGCGCGTTGCGGCGCTTCGATAGCAATTAGCTTAGCCCCATTCATTCAGTGGTACCATTTAGAGATAAAGTTAGAAGTGACCAAACACATCAACGTTTTTCCTATTTAAGACGAGTAGTTATACGAGCAAGTTTGGTGGTACAAAATAAAACGTAGCGCTTTTCTAAGCGGATTTAAAAGAGGAACTATATTTTATGGCGTAATAGCACTTTTGGGAGTACTTCGACTCGCCTGAAAAGTCCGCTCCCCTTCTCCCTCTCATAATGGGAGAGGGAGGGTGTTACTGCGCCGAGTCGAAGTACTCCCATAAGTGCTATTACGCCATACAATATAGTTCCTCTTTTAAATCCGCTTAGAAAAGCGCTATGTTTTATTTTGTACCACCAAACTTGCTCGTATAACTACTCGTCTTAAATAGGAAAAACGTTGATGTGTTTGGTCACTTCTAACTTTATCTCTAAATGGTACCATTGAATGAATGGGGCTAAGCTAAATGCTATCGAAGCGTCGCAGCGCGCTCCAGCGCTTACGTGCACGCACACAGATGATAGAGGGATGTATCAACAATTCTTAGTTAAGGTAATAACATATTTTAATATTGAAAATGAGTAGACTATTCCTTTAACACTAAACTCTGATAACACATGAGATTATGCGAGTATCTGGCAAACGCAAGCGTCTCTTTTATCATAAACCCTTTAGACGCATCTGCAGCAGGCACTTATTTTGACAAGACATGTGATGCAAATAGGATCACTCGACGCGCAGAACACATATTTTGAAATTACGAACCACACACATGACGGGCTACATACATGTCGTGACGAACTTCGCATCGAGCGCCCTCAAAAAAGAAGTCACTGGCCGCCACTGAATACACTCATACTGTAGTTAATCAGCATATACTGTCATCAGTGTGACAACTAGCCCCGATCTCATCTACAGTATATATTTCCATAAACAAACAAATTATCTGACAAATTAAAGTCAGCCAATGTCATTCAATAAGCAGGTTAACTGTAGTTTCTGTAGCTATTCTTCGTCACGTCATTATAGAGAAACCAAGACAGAAAAGGCTTGACAGTAGTAACATGACAATCCCTCATCACATTCTGATCAAAAATCTGACAATGCCCTAAATTCAGAACAGGAATTAGTAGGAATTCTAGTAGTGTTGTGTGTGTGCGCGTATGGATGAGTTTCCCATTCCTGTAAGGTCTGTAGCTTATGTAGGTCAGCTCCACAGAGTAAAGCTCTCTCTAGATGCACGGCTGGGTTCGGAGCTCAAAACCATCTATAGGGTGCAACGACAATGAGAAACGCCTGTGTGCACAACCTTCGGGGTACAACGAAGCGGAATGCTAATGTCATCATTTATAAATTGTGATGCACACGGACCGCATGTTATATGTGGAGCAGAATGTACACGCAAAACGCTTGCTATAAATAATTCACATTTTAATTATTCATATTGGTCCGTACTCATGTTGCATGTTGTGTGCCGCATGCGGGTGCATCCGTGGCGCACAAGGACCTTCGGAATCTATTTACACGGAGCCGACTTCATTTTACCCAATTCCCTTAGTTTAATGACGTCTAATGATTAATTAAATCTGTTGTGCCTTCACTAGCTTTAATGAGGCTGATGATTATGCGGTCGGTTAATTGAAATGAGCGTTCAATCGCTGGATTCCTTCGAGCGTGCCTGAGAGTGTCGGAGAAATATACAAATGCGTTTTCCTTTCGGTAAATGAATACTGACATCTGCTACACGTGTCAGATCCGTGGGAGCCGAGAGGGCTGTGTGAAGTAAAAAAATCATTTGTCATCTGTTTATGGCCAAAACATTCTGCCGAATGCTTATCTGACTTAAAAATTTGACTATGATCAAAAGTTAAAGAGTACATAAAAAAGTTACCTTACATACAATATTCTCTTCCACGACAAATATACAAGCAAATGTATTATATTCAAGCTTTCACAATTATAACCTAAAGGCTAAACAGCATCAGGAGACCAAGAGGCAGATATTGCTATGACACTGCATAATTATGGGATACACTGGAGAGTCTGTTATGCCGGTGGCAGTGATACGGGAAGCCCCTTTTAGCTTAGTCTTTATCACATGGTAAAACTTTTGCACCTGCAATATCAGCTGCCTACCTGATAATTGGATTATATCTGACACCTTAATACCATGCTCTGTTGGGCATTATGCTGAGGGATTGCACTTTAAATGAATTCAACGATTTGGTTAGCTACATACTGATATTGCAACGCTATCTCATGGCGAATTTTACGAGGTGGCTAATTCGTAATAATTTGTACAACCACATTCGTATATTTTTGCTTGTGACATTGAGGTTAGGGGTGGCTTTCGTTATTGTTTTTTAATAATAATCGTATGTTTTGTACGATTCACTTTGTACGAATTCATACAAATTAGCAAACTCGTAAAATACGTACGAATTCTCGTGAGATCAGGCTGATATTGTGTGAAACACAAAAATACTGCCTTCTAACATGGAGAACGTTTGCATGTTGCTGTAGCATTGTGTTAGCAAGACAAAGTTTATGGGTTGATTCCCAGGGAACACACATACTGATAAAAATGTATAAACTGAATGCACTGTAAATCGCATTGGATAAAATGCCATCTGTAAATGCATAACGTAGCACCCATCTAAAAATGATGTATTAATTTGTTACACTTTTTTGTGTTCCGTGTCATTTTGTGTTGGTTTGAGTTAAGTAACACAAAATGTGTTGTTCCATATAATAACAAGATATGTGAATACTGTATTCTGTTGCTGGGCAAAGATTAATCGCGATTAATCGCATATAAAAAAGTGAATTTTTTTTGCATAATATGAGTGTGTGCTGTGTGTAATTTTTATGTATATATACACACACATTCATCTATGTATTTAAAACACATTTACATGTGTATTTATATATATATATGTGTGTGTGTGTGTGTGTGTGTGTGTGTGTGTGTGTGTGTGTGTGTGTGTGTGTGTGTGTGTGTGTGTGTGTGTGTGTGTGTGTGTGTGTGTTCTATATGATATATACATTTAAAATATATATATATATATATATATATATATATATATATATATATATATATATATATATAAACAAAACATTTCTGAAATGAATATATGTATGTGTGTGTGGTTAAATATACATAAAAATTACACACAGTACATACACATATATTATGCAAAAAATCACTTTTATTTTGCATGCGATTAATCACGATTAATCTTTTAATCCAGAACTAGTTTTAACACATCTGTTCTAAAGGGGGTCGCACACTGGGCACGCAGCTCAGCGTCGCGCCGCGTCTAGGACAACTCGGAGGTGCACATTACATAGCGCGAGCTTCGTCAGATAGCGTCTACGTCAAAATGCTAAATGTTAATCATTAATTATTTAGGACAAATATGATGTTATTTAATGTTAAATTATGTGAGTGGCGCTGTGTGGCGCGACAGGGATTTAAGCAACTTCCTGAGTCAAAGCTGGATGGCGCGGACAGGAGCCACCTGGCGGCGCCAGTGTGCGTAAACTCATAGAAAACAATGTGTTCGATTTTTTTAAAACGGCGTGGCGCTGCGCTGATCCCCTTTAGAGTGCATTTACGTTTTCGTCTAAAAATGCAATGCAGTTGACACACACAATAAGCTTTAGTAAACTTACCAATATCAGAGTCTTTGTGATTCTTTATGATTTCTGCAAGCTCAAAATTACCAGAAATAATGGCCACCTTTAAGAAAAAACAAGACATAAATGAGATTAGATTGTTAGCATTGGATGTTCGATTGCTTTATCACATTTTTCTCTCCGAAGTGCTCAACCGACCCATTTTGGTTTCATAAAAAGGATTCATGAAATAGAGACAAGTTATTACAAATACAGAAAAAACATCATGAAGGAGTGAGTTAGTAAACTCAATAATAAGGACACTGTAAGCAAACACAATAACACCTACACTGTAAAAAAAGATTTGTTGGTTCAACTTAAATAAGTAAGTTACCTGGTTGCCTTAAAATTGTGAATTAATTCAACTTAAAAATATTAGTTAACTCAAAAAAAAGTTGTGTTAAAATGATTGTCGACTAATCTTTTTAAGTTGAATTAACCAGGTAATTAACAGGCAACTTACTTTTATAAGTTGAACCAACTTTTTTACAGTGTAAAATTATAGCTGTTACAGTTTAATCTGACGTAGTAGTGAAATAAAGGAGTGAAGTAGATTATCTTCATATGAATTCTTTCTTAGGTTAAAGGAAAACAGCACAGTTTTTCAATATTTTACTGTTTTTACCTCACCTTAGACGAATTAATACATACCTATCTTTATTCAATGCGTGCACTTAATCATTGTAAAGCACGTCGTGAGTGTGTTAGCATTTAGCCTAGCCCCATTCATGCCTTAGGATCCAAACAGGGATGAATTTAGAAGCCACCAAACACTTCCATGTTTTCCCTATTTAAAGACTCTTACATGAGTAGTTACAAGAGTAAGTATGGTGGCACAAAATAAAATGTGGCAACTTTTTTAAGCGGATAAAAAATGAAAACTATATTGTATGGCGGAAGAGCACTTAGTTTGCAGCACTTCGACCTCGGGTGCAGTAATATTTTTGGAAGTTTGAGCGAGAGGGGGAGTTCACAGGAGTGATGATGTTACTGCGCGCCGAGGTCGAAGTGCTGCAAACTAAGTGCTCTTCCGCCATACAATATTTTTTATCCGCTTAAAAAATCGCCACGTTTTATTTTGTGTCACCATACCTACTCGTGTAACTACTCACGTGACAGTCTTTAAATAGGGAAAACATGGAAGTGTTTGGTGGCTTCTAAATTCATCCCTGTTTGGATCCTAAGGAATGAATGGGGCTAGGCTAAATGCTAAAATATTCACGACGCGCTGTACAAAGATTAAGTGCACCCATTGAAAAAAGATAGGTATATATTAATTTGTCTAAGTTGAGGTAAAAACATAGCAAAATATTGAAAAACTGTGATGTTTTCCTTTAATTCCATAATATGTGTAAACACTTAATCAACTTAAAAAATTACTTCAACTGGAAACACTTAAAAAAGTAAGCATTTTCAACAAAAATGTTTAACCTCAAGTGAAATTTTAAGTTGAAAAAACTTTACCAACTCAAGTAATTTTTTAAGTTGATCCACTTTTAGCTCTTACAGTGTATAAGAGCTTTGGCTTAGCCAATCACAGAAGCTTGTGGCTGGGATTCCTGCTTGTTCAACCAATTGCAGAATGTGGAAGTGATTCGAAATCTTTTGCTATTTTAGCAATCCGAAACACTTAACTTTTAACATGGTTGTGACTTTAAAGAGAGCCTCCGAGGATTTAATACATTTATTTAATAGCTTGATTTTTCATTCAGCATGAGTTAATTTATATTTAATAGCTTCAATTTTGCCACACATACCAACCATGGTCTATTAATTGATCTATAATTTAGACATCAGTCTGGTTAGCAAGTTCAGATGTGAGAACAAAGCCGTGTTTTAAATACTGCATAAAAGGCACGGCGCAGCGTAGTATGCTTATGAGTTTCGGCGCTGTAGGTGTGATAAAATGCAGATTTCATTCACTAGGCTGGGTTGCTAAGGTTTGATGTAATGAGCTTCAGAAGAACTGCATTCCTTTTCATATGAAATATGGTGCTTGGCTGCAGTTTAGAGGTACAGTGTTAGATGGGCCAAAAACAAATCTAGAGCTGAGAAATTCCAGGTAAGTAAATCAACACGGTAAAGGCCTAATTTAGTAAGAAACAAATTTGTTCATCCGGTATATTTACGAGCTCTTTTTGAGCAACCTGATTCGTCATTCCAAAATGGAAACAACTAACAAGGTGCTAACAAGAGTTCCTCAAAACAATGCCATACTGTCAAAAAAATTGTCCCTAGGTGTCACTAGAGCAGTACACTATCAAAAAGTACACATTTGCACCTAAAGGGTTTACATTAGCACCTCTAAAATTACATACTGGTACCAAAGAGTGCATTTAAAGTAGCGATGCTTATTGATTAATCGCGATTAATCTATAGCAGAATAAAAGTTTTTGTTTCATTTATATATTATATATAAATGAAGAGTTTCGTTTCAAAACGAGATAACCACCGTTTTTTTAATTGTACAGAAATCTCGTTTTTTGGTTGTGCATTCCAATTAATTTCAATGCAACTGCAGTTGGGTTGTTTTGATTTAAACCTTCATAACTTAAAAAATACAGCTAAGTAGCACCATAAAACAAAATAATAACATGATAACATGATAATAAACATGTTTTGACAAAAATGTAAAATAATGGATTTATTTCGTTTTGCAACGAAACTCTTCAAATACTTAATATATAAATATATATTTTTTCTTACAATTATACAAGCATCTGTGCATATTTATCTATACATAATTATTATACACAGTTCACACACATATATGATGTAAACAAAAACTTTTATGCTGCTATGGATTAATCAACAGAAATGCAATATAATATACACTCACCTAAAGGATTATTAGGAACACCATACTAATACTGTGTTTGACCCCCTTTCGCCTTCAGAACTGCCTTAATTCTACGTGGCATTGATTCAACAAGGTGCTGAAAGCATTCTTTAGAAATGTTGGCCCATATTGATAGGATAGCATCTTGAAGTTGATGGAAATTTGTGGGATGCACATCCAGGGCACGAAGCTCCCGTTCCACCACATCCCAAAGATGCTGTATTGGGTTGAGATCTGGTGACTGTGGGGGACATTTTAGTACAGTGAACTCATTGTCATGTTCAAGAAACCAATTTGAAATGATTCGAGCTTTGTGACATGATGCATTATCCTGCTGGAAGCAGCCATCAGAGGATGGTCATAAAGAGATGGACATGGTCAGAAACAATGCTCAGGTAGGCCATGGCATTTAAACGATGCCCAATTGGCACTAAGCGGCCTAAAGTGTGCCAAGAAAACATCCCCCACACCATAACACCACCACCACCAGCCTGCACAGTGTTTACAAGGCATGATGGATCCATGTTCTTATTCTGTTTATGCCAAATTCTGACTCTACCATCTGAATGTCTCAACAGAAATCGAGACTTATCAGTCCAGGCAACCTTTTTTCCAGTCTTTAACTGTCCAAATTTGGTGAGCTTGTGCATATTGTAGCCTCTTTTTCCTATTTGTAGTGGAGATGAGTGGTACCCGGTGGGGTCTTCTGCTGTTGTAGCCCATCCACCTCAAGGTTGTGCGTGTTGTGGCTTCACAAATGCTTTGCTGCATACCTTGGTTGCAACGAGTGGTTATTTCAGTCAAAGTTGCTTTTCTATCAGTTTGAATCAATCTCCTCTGACCTCTAGCATCAACAAGGCATTTTTTCCCACAGGACTGCCGCATACTGGATGTTTTTCCCTTTTCACACCATTCTTAGTAAACCCTAGAAAGGGTTGTGCGTGAAAATCCCAGTAACTGAGCAGATTATGAAATACTCAGACCGGCCCGTCTGGCACCAACAACCATGCCACACTCAAAATTGCTTAAATCGCCTTTCTTTCCCATTCTGACATTCAGTTTGAAGTTCAGAAGATTGTCTTGACCAGGACCACACCGCTAAATGCATTGAAGCAACTGCCATGTGATTGGTTGATTAGATAATTGCATTCATGAGAAATTGAACAGGTGTTCCTAATAATCCTTTAGGTGAGTGTACATAACTATATTATCAGTGGTGTATAAAGACCAAAATAACTGTTACAAAACTGAATTGTATTGTTTTTATTACCTTAAACCGAGCCGCATTTATCTACATACACTGCGGGTCCCCTTACATGGAAGTCGCCATTTTGCGCCACCATGTTTCTACAGTAGCCATAAACAGACAAACTGCTCTATTTTATCACTACTTTGTCTCAGACGATGACATGTTTGTCGTGTGGTGGCTACCGTAACTTCTCTATGCGTTTCGAGAGAAAGGGGTGAGCTGTGGACTGAGTCATTGGTTGCAATTCACAATCTCACCTCAAGATGCCGCTAAAAATCTACACCTTTAAGTAACTCAAAAGTGCATATTGGTAGCAAATATATCCACATCTGTATCTAACTTGTACATATCTGGACCTTTTGAAAGGGTACCGCCCCAGTGACAGCTAGCGACCATACCATTTTTATGAACCATTTTTGCTTCCCCTAAGAATATTATAACAAAATTGCTAGATGCAACCTTTCATTACTACACTCCTAAAGGGTTTGCCTTTGACCCTGTGTAATTTGTCTTGGAGTAAGGGTAGAGGTTATGATTTGCTCAAACCGGATTGAACAGCGTGAGTTCTGGTTAACCGTGCGTACGGGAGCAGTCCAGTAGAGCGCCTGAAGTTTCATGAGCTGCTTAAATGAGATGTAATCGAGCGGCCGGCGAGGCGTGAAATATGATTTCAGCAGCGTGAGATGAATAATACAGCGCATTAAACAACGCACCAGCGGAGCGCTGATATCTATATTACATAAACACTTCACTCCTACGTCAAGTTTGGAGTGAGCAGGGTCAATTCAAAGCTTAGAGGTTGTAAACCAGTATATCTAACACAACGAGGCCGTCCATGAACCATTGCAGAAACCATTTCTAATGCTTCAATTGTTTAACAAGATCTAGAATTGACCAGGATTCAAGAAGAACAGACTGCAAAATATACTGTATGATGTGGGCTCTATTTTTAATATCTTTTGGAGGTTTGCCATTGGATTACTGTTGGATATGTGTTGTCTTGCAAAAATAAACACAAACAGCCAATTAGACACAAACAACCACACATATCTGAGCACCCAGATACATACAAATCTGTTTGAGCACAGATACAGTATTTTTTGGTCTTATGTTGTGTTTTTAAACGTTAAACACAATGGGAACCTCAGTGTTCGTGTTGCTCAACTGTTAAATCATTTCATTAGCCGTGCAAGAGTCGGTTTGATGCCTAGAGGGCACACCGAAAAGGCTTACAATAAAACTAATGTAATGAAAATGTGGCACAATCGCACAATGCTGCTTTTTGTGAAAGGGCTTTGTTTGATGAGCTGATCTACACTTTGCATTATGAAATCAGTTTATAAAAACAACGTAACAAGTGTAACTGCAGTGCCGATGTGGTTATTTCTGTCAAGGAGGTTGCATTTCAAAGGGTTAAGCTAACATTGTGTGGGTGGTCTAGTACAGTATTGATGTTGGCGTTTGCTATTAAGACGGTTTACTGTACGTGCTGTTTTGCCATCAGCATGTTAGGGCATGCTTTGAAGCTTAAATAATTCATTTCGTTATGACATTGCTTTGAGGGATGGATCACCATTTTCATAGCAAGTGGACACTGGGTAAATCTGTAAATGAAAAGACTTAGAAATATCATAAAATGTCTGCATTAGAGTTTCAGATAAGCGTGTCACAAATTGAGCTCAAATTTGCCAAGGCTACAGTCAATACTGTTGAAGATATCAATATAACCTCAAACATTTCTCATTAAATTTACTCAAATACAGATTATTTTACCAGTAAGACTTTACAGTAAGGTTGTATTTGTTAAAGGAATAGTCTACTCATTTTCAATATTAAAATATGTTATTACCTTAACTAAGAACTGTTGAATCATCCCTCTATCATCTGTGTGCGTGCACGTAAGCGCTGGAGCGTGCTGCGACGCTTCGATAGCATTTAGCTTAGCCCCATTCATTCAATTGTACAATTTTGAGATAAAGTTAGAAGTGACAAAACACATCAACGTTTTTCCTATTTAAGAAGAGTAGTTATACGAGCAAGTTTGGTGGTACAAAATAAAACGTAGCGCTTTTCTAAGCGGATTTAAAAGAGGAACTATAATTTATGGCGTAATAGCACTTTTGGGAGTACTTCGACTCGCCTGAAAAGTCCGCTCCCCTTCTCCCTCTCATAATGGGAGAGGGAGGGTGTTACTGCGCCGAGTCGAAAAAGCGCTACGTTTTATTTTGTACCACCAAACTTGCTCGTATAACTACTCGTCTTAAATAGGAAAAACGTTGATGTGTTTGGTCACTTCTAACTTTATCTCTAAATGGTACCATTGAATGAATGGGGCTAAGCTAAATGCTATCGAAGCGTCGCAGCGCGCTCCAGCGCTTACGTGCACGCACACAGATGATAGAGGGATGATTCAACAGTTCTTAGTTAAGGTAATAACATATTTTAATATTGAAAATGAGTAGACTATTCCTTTAACAGTTAGTTAATGCATTATCTAACATGAACTATCAATAAACAATACTTCTACAGCAAATATTAAAGTCCTGTGAAGTCGCGATCAACTTTACTTCTGTCTTGTGACGTATTTCCGAGTGAAATGGATATAGTAGGCGTGATTTGTGTTTTCCACTGTGCTTTGATTGGATAAAAAATAGGCATTTTAAGTAGGCTTTCAGAAATGGAACTGGCAGCAGACTAAAGGGGGTCGCACACCGGACGAGAAGCGCAGCGCCGCACATCTAATAACAGAACACATTATTTTCTATGAATGTGCGAACACCGCCGACATTCTCAAATCCCTGTTGCGCCACAGAGCGCCATTAAAGGTGTAGCGGAGGTTTTTCTCGAATTTTAGAAAAGAACTGTCTTCTCCACATTTTTAAAAAATGCAATTGCGCAACACTCCTGATTGACAACTAGGAGGACCAATAGTCTTGATGACCTTTAACATAGTTTTAACATTACATAACATCATACCAATCTTTAGCGATTAACATTGGCTGCTAATGTATATTTGGATTTTGAAGTAGACGGTATCTGACTAAGCTTGTGCTATTTTATGTGCACTTCCGGTGTACAATACCTTCGAGTTGTCCTAGAAGCGACGCTGCATGTCTCGTCCATTGTGCGACCCCTTCAAGGGACGGTTCACCTAAAAAAAAAATTCTGTCATCATTTTCTCATCCTTGTGTTGGTGTAAATCTGTATGAATTTTTTTTCTGATGTACACAAAAGAAGATATTTTGAGAAATTATGGTAAACATAAAGCAGATAGTGACCATTGACTTCCATAGTTGCAATAAAAAATATGATGGAATTTAATGGGTACCGTTAACTATGTGCTAACTATCATTTATCTAAATATTTTCTTCTTCATTTATCACAATACTTTCAAAATATTTTTTTCCTACTATGAAAGTCAATGGTCACTATCTGCTGTGTGTTTACCATCATTTCTCAAAATATCCTCTTTTGTGTACATAAGAAAAAAGAAATTCATACAGGTTTAGAACAACATGAGGATGAGTAAATGATGACAGAATTTTTATTTTAAGGTGAACTATCCCTTTAACAGTTGAAGGGGGTGTGGTTAACAGATGCTTCCGCCCAAGCCGCCTACCTAGCTGACGTCAGAGAATGATCGCCACAAGAAGTACATTTTAAGATTTTGATTGAAGTTTATGAGGGAAAAAAAAATTCACAGATAAATTGTTTTAATAAACACTGCAATATTACATAAAAAAATTATCGTCAGTTTTATTGTGTTTTATTGTTATGTATTTTAACAATCATTTGTTTGTATTTTTATTTCACCTAAGCAATTTTAGGAGTAACATCTGAGACTAAATTGATACCTAAATGAAACTTCATCAAATTTCTTGAGCTATGAAAAGGCTGAGAAATAAAATATATATTAAATTATTAATATAAATTAATATATAGTAAAATGCTAAATCAATTAAAGGCGGGGTGCGCGATATTTGAAAAACACGTTGGAAAAGGAGTCGGGCTGACTACCAAAACACCCTTGTAGCCAATCAGCAGTAAGGGGCGTGTCTACTAACCATAGACTGTAAAAAAAGATTGCCCTCTTCCATTGGTGAAAAGTGAAGCCGGTGTCCCGATACGGAGCTGACGTCTTGGATCTTGAGTCTGCGCAGTAGCGATTTCGGGACCAGTCCTGCACAGTAGTGAGCAGGAAGTAAAGCCGCAAAATCAAGGCCCCGCCCTCGCAGAATGCACATTTCACAGCTGTCAATCATGACGTGACACCACCGTTTTTATAGCATTAAACTAAAAACAAACTTATTTTAAAAACAAACACTTGAATTTACATCAGCGTGATAAAAACTACACTAAATGACAGAAACCAGCTTCAGAAAAAAGATAATTGAAGTGCAAAATTGTTTAGTTGGTCTCAAGTCCCATTGAATAACATGGGGAGGCGGGGTTTATGACCTATACTAGGACCAGTCACTGGGGGGCGATCGAGACGTTTTGGCTTCACTTTTCAGGGCTTGTGCGGCACGCTTGCTACTAACCAACATCGTTGCCTGGGTTGCGTATGTGAAGGGCGGGTCTATCAAAAGAAGGTCCCGATTCTATTGGGGTAGGGGCGTGTTTAGGTGATTTCAAATGTTAAAATGTTTTTTTTTAATTATTAAGTCCAGACAGTTCCAGGCAATATTGTCATCATCTCAAGGCCACAGGCTTGAATCACCGCTACTGCTGTCAGGCATCTCACGCAAGCTACTGAATGTCACAACCTGACATTTGAAAAAATCCCAAAGTAAACAGATGCGGAAAACAGAGATTTATACATTTATTAAAAAACTGCACTTCTATTCCAGAATATCAGGAAACACTAAACCATGCAAACAAACATAATAAAATGATGATGAATTCCCCTCAGGCTCATTTTGTTTCTCTGTAAATCATCAGCGATTCTGTCTAATTAATTATCACTTAATTGAGCAACCGACTTAAGTTTATTTTGCGCTTATCGTTGTGTTCGTTTCAATGATTAACCAACAAAATATAATAAACTTGATTCAAATGAGCAAGCCTTCAAAGAAACATCTGACCATCATTGTTAAGAAACATAGCAGAGATGCGTCACCCAACTGTTGCTGAAATGGACACTGAACATGATAGAGAAAAATATATTCTCGTACCTGAAAGGGAGTTTGTCCTCTGTAGTTCTTGACGTCTTTGCTGGCTCCACGGACCAAAAGAACCTTGGCACACTTTTCCTTCAGAAGAAAAAGCAGAAGACTTTTTGTTTCATTTATTCATTCTAATTCTATAGGTTAGATTCAATTAACAATAATCATCTAACTCCACACCTTAATATTTTTATCGAACGCGAAACCCGAAAAAAAGAAGCGCTCTTAATTTTCCGAGCTATTAGAGATCAAATCCTCTTCTTTCAAAAGTGTCTCCCTCAGCTTAGTGGTCTCCAAATTCAAGTAAGAAGCTCAACACCCGAAGAGAAACGAGAGGGGGTCTCGGCAGCGATGTCGGTGTGCATGAATGTGTATGTGAGAATGAAAAGCAGAACGAGAGAAAGGGAGGGAGATGCTTGTGGAACCAGGGCTCTGTAGCTCTCCAGCCCACTATATCCAGCTGGATTCAGCAGCCCACCCACGGCAAACCTCACCATTAAATTGACACACAATCGCACATACACACACCTCCGTTGCCTATTCCTCCTATCTCGCTTCTAATACTAGTTTCACAGCTGCTGCCAGATCTTGTATTAGACGTAATCACATGACTATTCCCTGTTCTTATAAATACCATTGGCCTGCATTTGGCACCGTACCAAGTGACTCGTTGACATGGTGACAAATAGGCGCAATCGAGACTCCCAAACCAGCCCTTGACTGCATTCAAACTGATAAACGAGAGAAATTAAAGGTTTAACGGTGCATCGGCTTTAATAATAACCCGCTGTGGCCAATCATTACAGAGGAGTACTTTAAATAACGACCCCATTGGTCAGCGCGGGTTGAATGTTGAGATACACAATTCATCATACTGTATGTGACAACTGACCTTGAGGGCTTTCAGGAATCAATGAATCAAACCAGCCAGTGAAAGAAAGTTTATTTATTGTCATACGCCTAGGGCCAATTGATTTTTGCAAGTTCTACGCGATGTCACCATTTAACAGCACCGTAAACTTATTATGGGGAGAGTCCCATGTGATTAAGGGGAAACGTTCAGCCAAAAATAAAAGTCATCATTTACTCACCCTAGTGTCCTAACCTGTATGACTTTTATCTGTGCAATGCAATATAGTACAATGACCGTGAAGGAGGAGCTCAGGCATATGAGGTCAATGGAGGACGTCAGGTGCAAAAGCCCCTAACCGCCACCTCCATCAAAAATGACATTAACTGAATGCTCTCGGCACATACTATACGTTCATCAAATACTTTCGCTTCATTGTGTGCTAAGAAAGATGGAAAATTAAGTAATTATATTATGCAGTGCCCAAAAATAGTCCCCAACTATTGAAAGTTACCAAGAGGACTATTTTCGGGCACTGCGTAATATATCATTGCGCCTGCTGCAGCCATGTTACGGCAGCAAGTATTTGATTATTACGTAAGAATGAATATAGTTGCTAGCCATATCTGCCTAAAAAATCACAACTTTTAATTTTCGTTCGTCTTAGTACACGATGTAACTACAGAAGAGTCAAGTTTTAAATAGGATAAATATCGAAACGTTTTGGTTATTTTTTAGCGTGATGCTAATGGTCTAATCAGATTCAATGGATTATGCTAGCTATGCTAAAAGTAGTACCGCCAGACCCGGAGATTAGCTGAATGGATTTCAAAACGGTAAAAATCAAATATTTAACTCTAGCTGGAAAATTAGCATATTTTCAAAAAATGTGTAGTGTCCCTTTAAGAGCAGCTACTCACCTCATGACCAATCCAGACTCGTACCAAAATGCAAAGGGAAAATAAAACTGCTTATACTGTGATATACACATTGTGAATCTCAGATCAATATAGAAGTCACAGCATGAATGTTACGTTAAATACAGGCTGAATACAGCAGTGAATAGCGATTGCGGTTTCAGCAAACAATGACGGCCGTGCTGTGACCCCGAGCAGATACACCAGACTGAATCTCCCACAGAGGAAACATAAGGTGATTATCTGCCTGCCCGCTTAATGTTGTGAATGTAATGGGTTGTTGTCCATTCATAAACACTGAATGCTATGTTAAAGGTACTCTGGATTCCAGCTGATTTCAGCTCGGGATTTATTGTAGACGGAATGGGGAACAATGGGGAATCCAGAACACTGTAATTACCCGCAATCATTACTGGGTTTTATAGAAAATGAATATGGCACCAGTTCCACCCTGAATCTTCCCATGACGTGAACCTGACCCTTTAGTATATTAAATAAAAACATATGTGACCCTGACTGCAAAACCCATCTAAAGTCTTTTTTAAATTTTTAGTACTATTCGGACGGGATTAGTTTTAGATAGTGAGGTGGGATAAAGCAATTTTTATCAGAGCTTCTTAGTGATTTTAGTCAAGTCCATAATCTCCATGTCTGTTTTACTATAGTCCTTTTGTGATATAAATTTTGATGTTACAAGGTACAAAAGCATATAGAGTTCATATTAGAACCTCAAAGGTACATATTGGTGCCAAACATACTGTATATACATATCTGTACCTATACCTTTTTAAAGGGTACCGCAGCATAAAGTGTACTGATTCAAGAAGTCATTTGCTAACAAATCTACACTAACTCATAAGAAATCTTACAATATCAGTCTGTCAAGGAAGTATATGTGACCCGTGCTTTCTTAATGAGTCGGAATGCACACAGTTTAATTTTGAGTTACAGGCAAAATAAAGAATAAATGTCAATTTTCGTGGAATTTTTCATAAAAATATTTACATTAAGCCCTCATCTAGTGATCCCAATGCTCTAAATAGTCATTAACTCCGCCAATGACGAGTTAACTTGTCAATTAAAAGAAAACCCTTCCCTGCCAATGACGAGTGTTTCCGGCAATCCGTAATACCGCTATTATCTACCGCTATTATACCGCTATTAGGTGGCACAACTTATAAAACCCAGAAGTATCGCCCTAGTGCAAACAGCTGTATGTCCGTGTATGTTTTGAGGATCGCTCTGAATCAATTCTCTGTCAAAAGTCCTTCACAAAAACGCAATTATCTCAGCTTTTTGCTCAAAATTTGGTGTTTTTGAAGAAACCTACCCATATTTGAGAGATGATAAAAAGAGAACACATGAAGGTAGGATGAAACGGTTTGTTTTGTTTGTCTGTTCCTTCATTTGATATATTGTATGTTTATATATTAAAAGAAGAACATTTTCTGGAAGGGATTAAACTTTTTGTGAAAATCATGAAAAATGCTGGTGTTGACTGGCAACTTTTAAAAAAACGCTGGCAGGGAAAGAGTTAAACATGTACAATTATCTTTATTTGTATGTTTTCTGAGAGGTGTACTGTACCTAAATGCTTAACCTACTGTAGACAAAGGATGCTTGTCCATCATACGCATGTCTGACATTTTGATTTAGATTTTACAACATGCAGGAATTAGAAAATAAAATGCAGGACTTGCTTGATGTTAAAAGTAGGGATGCTCCGATCGATCGGCCGCCGATCGGTATCGGCCGATAATGGCATTAAATGACTCGATGACTAGAAAAAATTGTAACAGTTACAGTCATCAAAGAGCTTGCATTTCAGCTTTTAAAAAAAAAAAAACGGTAATGGAATCGGTATTGGTCGATCACGAAGATCACAAATCGGTAATCGGTATCGGCTGCAAAAATCCTGATCGGAGCCTCCCTAGTTAAAAGAGTAATTAAAGTGTAACTAAACCCCTGATCAGAGCTTGAACCTGCTTACGTAGGGTCGTACCGCTTACGTCACGCGGTACCGCAACATCCAATAGAAAAATTCAACTGCAGTAGCCACCGTTCAACCTGAAGAGGGCAACACTCAGACATTTTTACACCATATATTGTAGCATTAAAACTCTTTATACCCAAATGTGAAAAATGTTACTCAAATCAATGAACAGCACTAATAAAGCCCCCCCCCCCCAAAAAAAAGTTGGTTTAGGGTTTAGTTACTCTTTTAACATCTAAAATTATCTTTATTTGTATGTTTTCTAAGAGGTGTACTGTCCTAAATGCTTAACCAACTGTAAACAAAGGATACTTGTCCATCATATGCACATTTTGGTTTCGATTTTAAAACATGTAGGAATTAGAAAATAAAATTCAGGACTTGCTTGATGTTAAAAGAGTAATTAAGATAAAGTTCAGGACTTAAAGGAGCAGTGTGTAAATTTTAGCGGCATCTAGTGGTGAGGTGCAAATTGCAACCAACAGCTCAGTTCACAGCTCACCCCTTGCTTTTGAAACACATAAAGAAGCTACAGTAGTCGACACAGGACAAACATGTCATCATTGGAGACAACTTAATAAAAAAATGTGTCCGTTAAGAGCTTCTGTAGAAACATGGCGGCACAAAATGGCGACTTCCACATAAGGGGACCCTCTTTGTATGTAGATAAAAATGTCTCATTCTAAGGTAATAAAAACATAACGGTTCATTATGAAAGGTTTTTATACACCCCTGATAATATAGTTTTGTATATTATTTTGCATTTCTGTCAAGAGATCCTTCTAAAAATTACACACTGCACTTTTAATTGATGTTAAAAAAGTTATTAAGAGAGACAAAACTCGAAAATGATCTTTGTCGCGCTGATTGACAGATCTGAAGCATTCACACGCGTGACCCATATTCAGTATATACACAGAATTACAGTTTTAAAAATATCTGTTTTAACAGGAATTCACGCAGATATTATCTGTTATGTCTTAAGTGAGTGTTTGGTTAACTGTAAAATATCTGATGTGTAACATTATATTAGATCCTTGCATTATAGTAGATCTTAAAGCTGTCTGTCTCAATGTCAATCAAACAATAAAAGAAAGAAAAAAGTTAAACATTTTGTTCCTATTGTCTTGTTTCTTTGTGTGCGCCAATTTATTAGTTTTACCAGGGAGTTTAAGGTGTGTATGCACGGATTTTGTTTTTGAACCTTCCCTTTATTACCGTTTTATAGTCTGTACAACCTTATTCCACTACTGAGAAGCTTTTATAAAACAGAAAGGTTCTTCATGGAACCATACAGCCAACAATGGTTCTTCTATGGCATCATAGTACCCTTTATTTTTAAGAGTGTAAGTACTCTAAAGTACTTGAAAGAACTCCCACTGCCCTCAATCTTAGCTATCTGGCTCCGGTCCCATTGATTTCTCCCTTGAAACAATATTGATCTTGAAAGAGAAAACAATGTTTTTTTCAAATTCTTGCATTGACATCTATGACGCCAATAACCTCTGTTTATCGACTGGTTAAATGGAGCTGAATTCAGTTCATTAAAGGTACAGTGTGATTACATACCTGTTTGTACAGGGCGCAGATATGAAGGGCCGTATTACCAGATGCGTTTTCAACTCGCATATCCGCACCATAATACAAGAGATGCTCCAGGTGTTGAACGTGCCCGTATCGGCAAGCCTAACAAATGAGATCACCATATACTGAGTATAGTAAAAAATCTGAGAGCGCAGATTCAATAAAGAAGCTTGTAACAGTGTATGTAAAAGCTTTTAAAAATGTATATACAGTTGTACGACCTGAAAGTCTTTTAAATCATGAAAACATAGTTCAGTCTCCCTGTCCTCTTGTATTTTTCAAAGACTGATGAATAATTTTAGAGACTGAGTAAAAACTGAAATTTGACTGACAGGATAATAACATCCTGCAGTCCACCTATCACAACACTAGATGTCAGTACGCTGACAGGCTTGTTGATGGATTCATCTAAAACTGGTTTGATCTCGTCACCTGTCTAATATTTAAACAAAGCCGCTGCCATACAAGCTGAAGTTGTATTATAATTACTTCATCAAATATACCAATCCCCTGTTCATAAATGTATACCATTTATTATAAAGTGTTTATCACACTCAACATTGTTAGGTAACAAAAATGCCATGCCCATAAAAAAAGTATAATTATGTAAAACACTGTGCCACCTGGTGGATTTCGTGCCATCCGTTCTCATCATGGCATCCGACACTGGCATGGGCACGCAGTAGTACCTCACAGCAGCTGGGATCTCCCCCAACAGTTACTGTATGGTAGAGAGGAGTCAAACCCTGTCTGTCTTTGTAATCCGGAGATGCTCCCAAATCCAACATTGCCTGTAGACAAAAGAGACACACCATTATGTCTCCCACAAGAATTAAATAACACAATAAGCATAGGCTTTATCACTTTACTGCTTTGTAATAAACCACAATCATTTGACAGCTTGTTTTGCAATAGTCTAAAATAAGCCTCAAACAAAATCATCCTTCTTTCTGATTGTCTTTAAATAAAGACGAGTCCCCTTAAGATTTTGCACCTCCTCATAATTAATTTGTATAAGATTAGTTTATTGGTACCAAGGTGTCGGTTTGGCTGGTTACTGTAGCATGACCCAGTTACCACCCACCGCTCTATATATAAATAAATAAATAAATAAATAAATAAATAAATAAATAAATAAATATATATATATATATATATATATATATATATATATATATATATATATATATATATATATATATATATATATAAATTGATATATATATTTTTATATATATATATATATATATATATATATATACAAAATTTGTATAATGTATGTATGTAGCCTACTATCTACTGCATATATATCATATACTTATTGAATACTTGAGAAAAAAATCTGTCTTCACTGCAAGTGACGGCAAATGCTCCCAATATATTCACTAAAGTCATATACTGCAAATGCACAAACTGCAGACAGCTTCATTGATTCACACACGGCCTCTTTTGATGCATCGCTCACTTCTTTCATGCACAGTGACTCGCAAGACACAATTTGATTTGAGATTTGTTTCCAACAGAATTTCAGTGCAGATAAAGTGGGTGATGAAGAACTTTAAAGTAAGAAACAGACGAGAGAGTACAAGAAAAAGATATGAGATAAAAGATGTTATTTAGGAGAGACGTTATCTCAGCATCGTCTACATCCCTAATAACCACATTAAAGAGCAACTATTATCCGGTTCACAATTTTACATTTCCTTTGGTGTGTATTAGTCATACTAACGATATGCAAAGGTACATATCCCAAAGTAAACGATGATGAGAGTTATCGTTTCCAACGTAAGTTGTCTATGTTTTCATATTTAAAGAATTTACGACTGACTAAACCATGATTCAAACGCAAGTTTTGAAAAGCGCAGATTAGCGTTTGTTGTTTGTCGTTTCTACGATCAGATATGAAGATATGGTTTTAATGTTTTGGTATCCTTACCCTACCAATTTGTTACGTCCTGCTCAAGCCGTGCTGGCAAAGTTAATCGATCAGCTTGGTCATCTGCATTTCTTGGATCAGATTTGGCTCGTATTGATAAGTAAAGACGATATTAACTCCTGTCAGTATTGTGGGCTAATCTAATAAACATGGTAAGGAGCGTCACATTTCCGGCTGATGTCAGAGGTATTCAGGCCAATCATAACGTACTGGTAAGCTGACAAATAGGGGACACAGCGCTTTTCAAATCGGTATGCTTTGTAACAAATTAGAGCGACGGCAGGGCTTAGAAGAGCAACAAAAATGTACGGTATAATGTTTTTTTTAAACCATAAACCACGCAAACACATTGTATTATACCAAATATACAAAATAACGTTGTTTTTAGTAACGTAATAGGTGCTCTTGAATATGACAAACAAAAGAAACTAATTTAAAGAAATAGAGGTGATTTATTTAACCTGATAAGGAAGTTGTTAGCTGCCTAACCCGGGTGGCGCCGATTTAGGATTTTTACTTACTTTCAAAATCTTTCCTTTATCTGCTTCGGTGAAATTGTCCAAAACTAATTGTTCATAAATCCCTAAAAGTCCAAGGAAATTTAATATCCAAGCCTTTTAATCCAAAACGATTTGTTCATCTCACAATCTTGACGTTTCTGACCGAATTACGATATAAATACTGTATACAATTAGTTCACGGACATTCGTTAGAATCTCCCTTTTCATTTACGATTTATAATGAATATTTTCGGATGTCACGTTTATTGTGCAACGTTTGAGGAACAAATAAGTAGGGCTGTCACTTTTCGTTCGAAAATCGATTGCACAATCGATTGGACGAACCAAAAAAAGTTTCGAAAATGAAAATAGGTAATCGATTTTAACCAAATATGTACACTATTAATTTGAAAATAATTAAACAATTAAAATATAGTAACAAAACTTACAAACAAGCAGAAAAAGAAAATAAAGAATTACGAAAGTGCAGTAGGTGTTGCGAAAGCAAGACAGAAAATACCCAGCAATTTTACGCACCTGTAGTTTCACGCTTTCAGTCACTGTATCTAATGTTTTGCAAAGAAAATGGAGGACAACATCAATAAACCTGTGCAACACGAGAAAGCGTTGAAATTGCGACCTTACAGAGATGATGATTTATGACAAGGAGCCACCATTGCCAGCTGACAGCGATCCGCTTTTGTGGTGGAAGATACGAAATGCCCCCACCTTGCGCAGCTGGCAACGAAGTACCCGATTTTTCCTGGGACATCAGTGCGGTCGGAGCGCGTCTTCTCAACAGATGGACATATTGTGAATAAAAAACGCTCTGCTCTGGACCCCGAAAAGGTTAAACGACTTGTTTTCCTGACCAATAATTTGTAATGGCCCTAGCCTTTTTGCGCATTTCATTATGCCTGCCTAGTGCCGCCTAAGTGTCGGTTACGTTTAATAAAAAAAACACACAGCATGCTCTTAACTTCAAGTAAGTCTATTTAAAGTTTCATTTTTGAACAGTTGTTTGAAATGGATCGAATCATTATTTAAAATAATTTTTGAATTGCCTAAATCATAAATGCAGCCGGTTTGAAGCCTGCAGTAATGTTTTTCATTTGTTATGGCAGCAGTCCACTCTGCATAATTTTTTCGAGAATGTTGCACTCCTGTTGCTGTTTGTTATTCTGCACGAAACGTAATGACAATAAATAAGAAATATTACTGACTTATGCGTTTCCAGCGCTCTCTTTACATTTATCCGCTATTTGGCGTTGAAAAAGGAAAAGTATTTTTAGACATGGAAAATCGATTTTACAATCGATTCAATGAACACTTACATATTAAAAATCGAAATCGATTTTTTCACAAAAGTGACAGCCCTACAAATAAGCCCCCTTGTGGAATTTCAGCCGTTCTATAAGAGGCTACAGTAATAACGAGCAAATGTTTAAACTAGGGCTGTCAATAGATTAAAATATTTAATCGCGATTAATCGCATGATTTCATGAGTTAACTCGCGATTAATCGCAAATTAATCGCACATTTTTATCTGTTCTAAATTTACCTAAATGTAACACTTTTCAAGTTTTTAATGCTCTAATCAGCATGGATTTGGTCAATATATATGCTATATGCAAATGTATGTCTACAACAGCCTGTTTACATTTTCAACAGAACCATCAGCCATAGTTTTATATATGATTTTCCCTTTAGAAGACCTTGTTCTTTCTCCATTTCTGTTTGCTGCTGCATCATTTGTGACCTGTGCTGGCAAATTGAGCTGGGATGAGCACATTTTCAAAAATGTGTAATTTATATTTTAACATTCTCTATTAAAAAACTTCAAAACAATTGGAACAATTGTTGGAATCTGACAAAGCATGACAGAACTATACCTGTTTACGCAGAGCAAAAACAATATCACTATATGTTACATATAGGTTTTTCTTTTATTGTTTAATTTTGACATTGAGACAGACTGCTTTAAGATACTGTAGGCTAATGCAAGGGTTTAATATAGCCTAATGTTACACAACAGATACTTTTCCTCAACAGTTAATCCAAACATTCACTTCAGATATAACAGATTATAGGTCATACCTGCGTGAATTCTTGTCAAAACAGATATTAAAAATGTAATTTTGTGTTAGATGTCTATTTAAATCGGGGTCGCGCACTCGCGTGTTTGTGTGCATGCGCTTCCGACGTCTGCGTCAGACATCGCTTTTGAGCCTTGTCACTCTTAATAACTCTTTTAACATTAACCAGATCCCGAACTTTATCTCTCTTAATAATTATTATAACATCAAGAAAGTCCTGCAGTCTATTTAGTCTATTTTCTATAATTTCTGAATGCTTTAAAAACGAAACTAAAAAGTGAAAGAAGACGCATCTTTGCTTTATATGGATTTGGGACGGGACACCTCACAGAAAACGTGCAGATAAAGATCATTTTAGATGTTTAATGACCATTTAGAGCATTGGATTCGCTAGGCGAGAGCTGTAATGGTCTTATTTTTATGAAAAGCTCCGACTCATCTATACAGCGCGGGTTACTTGCTGCGTCTCAATTCATCCAGCTGTGGGTCAAACAGAAATTGCTTGTTGCGTTAATCGCGTGTTAATAAAAGTAGTGCCGTTAAAATTAATTTGCGTTAACGCGTTATTAACGCGTTTATTTTGACAGCCCTAGTTTAAACAGAAAACTGTAATGCTGTGTTCACACCAGCCACGGTAGAGGCGTCAAGCGTGAGTGATTTCAATAATAAGTCATTGTAAAGACGCGTTGACGTGCGTTTGGAGTTCTCGCGGTGCGAATGAGGCATTTAGCGCGGCGCGTTAGACGCGATTCTGCCTCATTCGCGCATCTAGTTCGCGCGAATGCCGCGAATTGAGCATTGCTGCGGGAAATTGAAAAATTTGAAATTTGGCGGAAAAACGCACCACATTAACAAATCAGGAGCTTGCTCTAGTAGTGACGTGATTACAGGAAGCCAGCGGAATCGCAGAAGCCTCTCCCATGACGCGAATTTTGGCATGAATGTCTCGATGACTAGTATTTCACGCGCGAGTAAACTAAAAATTTTCAAGCAGCAAACTAGACGCAGTAGACGCAAATTTGACGCCTCAAACGCGGCTGGTGTGAACCCACAGTAAGAGCAAACAAAGTTAGTTACAGTTTGTATGTGAAGTGGATATACTGTTTGTACTAATTAAATAAATGCTTAGCAATTCAACTAAAATAAATACATTTAAATACATATTTTTGTTTCTAAGCATAGAACAAAAGCATCTTAACGTCTTGTAGTAAAACCCACAAATTTAAAGACATAATCTAAAGCCAAAATACAAATGTTACCCTGGACAACAAAACCAGTCACAAGGGTCATTTTTTAAATTGTGATTTTTTTATATAATCTGAAAGCTGAATAAATAAGCTTACCATTGATGTATGGTTTGTTAGGATTGGACGATATTTAGAAAACCTGAAATCTGAGTTTGCCAAAAATCTAAATACTGAGAAAATCACCTTTAAAGTTGTCCAAATGAAGTCCTTTGCAACACATATTACTAATTATAAATAAATTTTTTATATATTTATGGTAGGACATTTACAAAATATCTTCATGTAAAATTATCTTTACTTAAAGGGCACCTATTTCATTGCTAAAAACAACATTACTTTGTGTATTTGGTATAATACAATGTATTCACAGAGTTTTTGATTAAAAAACACATTATTTTCCACATACCGTACATTTTTGTAGCACCAGATTTCACTCTCTTTCTGAAACGCACGGATTTGAAAAGCTCTGTGTCCCTGATTGGCCAGCTAATATGTACGTTATGATTGGTCTGAATACCTCTGATGTCAGCCGGAAATGTGACGCTCCTTACCATGTTTGAAAGATTCGCTCACAATGCAATGCTGACAGGAGTTAACTTACAGGCTGTGAATTATGATAATGTCGGTCTTGTCTACATCACCAATCCCAGGATGTAAACTGTTGCCTAAAATCCGTGTGTTTGTTATAGTCAAAAAAAGAGAGATTTACAATGTATACGATAACTCGCGTCATTGTTTACTTTAAGGGTTTGTACCTTTTGCATATCGTTAACATGTACTAATACACACTAACACACCAAAGGAAATTTAAAATCGTGAATCGGACCACTGGTGCTTTTTAATATCCTAATGTTTGTAGGCATTAAAAATCGATCGTTTTGACCCATACAATGTATTTTTGGCTATTGCTACAAATATACCTATGCTACTTATGACTTTGTGGTCCAGGTTCACAAATGTATATGGAGAGCAGTCACAAAACAATGACACCTATTTAAAATAATCTCTGTTTCCAGGCTAAATTTACCAGATTTCAAACATGCAATATATTTCATTATTTCCCAACCAAGCAATTTCATAACTAAATGACTACAAGCACTTTTTATGCATCTTTGAAATTAAAAAAGTCAGCAAATCTACAGCTCAAACACTTGAAGAGGTATAAAACTGAAATTCTGCGGTAGGCTGTTTATAAATAAACAACAAGCAATGTACTGCGAGTACAACAGCACAAAGAACACAGTGTATTGCGTTCACAAAACAATAGTGCATCAGCAGTTATACTGTATTACCGATTGTTGTCAAGGGAAAACATTTCATTGAAGCTATTCCTTAAAAGCATCACAAAATTACCATGTACTTTATAAGATAAACAGAAAAATTGCTTATGCAGTGTGCTTTGAATCTATATTTTAACAGCGGCTGAATAATCCTGAATATTATATCTCCAAGACTCTGTAAGATTCTGATTCCCTGGACTGTTTCAGACCAGCGGCAGCCATTTTTAACAACACTAAACTGATGAACCAAGAAGACGTGAACTCTGTATGACCGTTTGAAATGAGTTTATTATTACCTTAAGGGCGATCTGGTTCTTAGCCCGGGCTGCTTTATGGAGGGCAGTCATACCATCCCGAGAGCGGAAATCTAAATGAGCTCCACCATTTTTCAGTGTCATTATAACCTCCACCATATTGTCCAGGTGGGCCGCGAGAGTTAGCGGCGTCTCTGCAGACCAGAAGCACATTAAATATATAAAATAAACCAGTATATGAAAGCAACACATTTTGATTCATTAATATGACATATTCATACAATGTAAAAAAAAGTGTCAATAGGTGTCACTGGGGCGGTGCCCTTTCAAAACCTTTGGACATTAAGAGTTCATATTAGTATCTCGAAGGTAGATATTGGTACCAAATGTATACATATCTGTACCTAAATGTTACAAAAAATGAAGATATTACAACTTAATGTTGGTGCAATTTTATCAGATCCCCTACCGCCAGTTTCAGGGTCATGATAGTTGGGGTCCAACCCTCTTTCTAACAGCATGGCGACTTTGTCCACCTGGTGATGTTGGATGTACTCCATAAATTTCCTCAGGTTGACCTTAAAAGGGACATGACAGAATGAAAAACAGAGGGCAGATGAGGGTAAATATGAAACAGTGAGACCTAATGATTAAGAAGTAAGCGAAGGGCAAGAAAGACAGACAAAAACATCAGACAAGAGGGTGAAGGGTCTCAGTTCACTTCCTCTTGAGAACTCCGGGACACACATGCTGTGATACAAGGCTGGATAAAAATAGATAGGAGAGCAGCTCCCAATACAGATACATCAGAGAGAGAGAGAGAGAGAGCAGCTGAGATAGAGACCATTGGGAAGCTATGGCACAAATATGAACTGATCCAGACATGTCAGCCACTAATGCACAATGCACAACACATATGTGAGTAAGTGCCACAAATTATTACACCACCATAGGTGTTTGTTTGCATTATTAAAATTCTGGATCCCATTTAACCAACGCTACTTTTTAATAATTCATTCTTTAACACGAGCGAATGGTTCACATTAACTACAAAATGGAGATGTCATGTAACATAACATACCTAAAATATCTCAATTGTGCAATACAACTAAATAAACATGCATTTATTAGTTAACACCAAGGGAGTAGATTTGGTTAAATTACTGGGAGATTGAAATCTCAATAGTACATATGTTTTATTAATCATTGTAAAAATATTGGGAGGGGGGATTAGTGTTGCCAGTTTAGATTTTTGAGGGTGCCCCATTCCCCCAAATACCGCAACCTTGGTTTGGATAGTTTTTATATTGACCTCTTTAGTTACACTGCTACGAATGACTTTCTTAGGGGCCGTTCACATATCGCGTCTTTTGAGTGCTCAAGTTTGCTATTTCAAATGTAGGCGCGTGGTATGCACGCTTATAATTTAAGCCACGCGGTTTTTACAGGCGCACCGCAGGTCATGTAACAAGGACCAATCAGCTTCCTCACCTTTTGCGTTACTTTGAAACCTCAGCAGAAAAATGGAGGAGCAGCTCATAATTGCGGTTCCATGACAGACGCCTCAGGAGCACAACTGCCCAAGCGCTTTGGAAAGAAGGAGAAAGTGGCGTTTTTTCACACGTTTTAGGCGCGTGTGTGTGAACGGCCCCTCACTATTTCTTACAAATAAACAACATGATCTCACAAAGTTCCGCGTTATAGTCACGGAATATTTTGCTCATTTATCCGTGTCATTGTCACGGACCTCCAAATTTTTCCGTGTCCATATACCACAGATTTTCTTTTCTGTGTCAGTTTCATGTATTGGTTACTCAATTGTTTTTTCCTATTTTTAAGCCATTTTCGTGTGGGTTTGGGGTTAGATTTGGGGTTTGGGTTAGGATGTCACTTCAACTATTGGTTTATAATATTTTTTCCGGATTTTTAAACAATTGTCGCCTGATGTTGGGGTTAGAGTTGGGTTTGGATGTAATTTTATGTTACAGAAAGTAGTTCTAACCCCAAACCCACGTGAAAATGGTAAGAAAAAAGGGAAAAAAAATTGAGTAACCAATACATGAAACTGACACGGAAAAGAAAGTATGTGGTATGGACATGGAAAAATGCGGAGATCTGTGACAATGACACGGATAAATGAGCAAAATATTCTGTGACTACAACACGGAAATTCGTGAGATCAGGTTGCAAATAAAATACACCAAAAAATATACAATTTCAGTGAATTTGTGCTTAAAAAATCTGCCAATGGGTAAGACATTTTTACTTGAGGTTTTCTCGATTTAAGTGTTTAAGAAAAAAATGGTAACACTTTACAATGAGGTTTATTAGTTAACATGAACTAATAATAAACTGCACTTATACAGCATTTATTAATCTTTGTTAATGTTAATTTCAACAATTACTAATACTTTATTAAAATCTTGTTAACGTTAGTTAATGCACTGTGAACTAACATGAACAAACAATTAAAAGCTTTATTTCTATTAACTAACATGAACAAAGATTAATAAATATTGTAACAATTGTATTGCTCATGGTTTGTTCATGTTAGATAATACAATAACTAATGTTAACTAACAATGTTGAACACAAATTCACTTAAAGCTATGGTCTACGATTTCAAAGATTGTTCATTGTTAATAACCTCGTTTAGATGCTGGTTATGGTTCTACAGTAAAATCCTAACAATATGAAAAGAAAAAAGAATGAAAAAAAATCCATTCACTCTATTGGGTGTACAGCGGCAGGGAAGTTGACTAATGTAAGCTGTCCGGCCGGACAGCTTACATTGGTCGACTGCTCTCATCCAATCCCCGCTCCACTTGAAACTCCACCTTGCGCTCGCGTCTCCACCCCATCGCACCCCGTCCCCGCCTGCGACATGACCGATTTTCAACATCGTAGACTACAGCTTTAAATTTTATGTTGTTTTTTTTTTGTCTAAAACACTGGTTCCCAAACTTTTTCAGCATGCGGACCCCCTTGTTTACGGTGCATTCCTTCACGGCCCCGCAAAGAAAATTTGTGACAAAAAACTGTTCTAAAACTCAACATTTTAATAAAAAAACATTAAATTATACAAAAAAATTGTGCTTTTGGTTAGTAGCCTTATTTTGTTTAGGTTTAATTACACAGAATTCACTATAAATTAATGTATTTCATAAAACTGGGGCCCCCCTGGAACCATCTCGCGGCCCCCAGTTTGAAAACCACTGGTCTAAAAGACCTATTTTCTTAGGTCATTTTGCTCATCAAAAAATAAATTTTTAGATATTTGTACTGAAAACAAGACAAAAATGTTAAGTAAGAAAGTCATTTTTTTGCAGTGTAATTTTTTTACACAATTTCATGGCTATACGAGGTGGCTAATTCGTATTAATTTGTACGTCCACATTCATACATCGCCCTATGATGTTGGGGTGGGGTTTCTTTGTTGTTCTTGTATGATTTACTTTGTACAAATTCATACGA
The DNA here is from genome assembly GCF_027580225.2 of Misgurnus anguillicaudatus. Taxonomy (NCBI): domain Eukaryota; kingdom Metazoa; phylum Chordata; class Actinopteri; order Cypriniformes; family Cobitidae; genus Misgurnus; species Misgurnus anguillicaudatus. Next base: position 16,756,096 of record NC_073342.2, on the reverse strand, counting down.
ATAGGCCAACTCATAAAATATGCAGAGCTCAACATTAAGGACTGCCCAGTGGCCCGGGGCCAGCGTGAGAGATGTTCTGGCCAGTAAACAGTTTTGTCACTTGCCCGATCGGCCAGTGCTTCACCCTTAGTCACTAAAATATATTTGGCAAATTCTTTGCGTTGACCCCTAATATGTAAGAATTTCCATGAGATCATTCTGGTTACACGAACCAAAGTAATTTTTAGGTTAGATCAAGTAAAAAATAGCTACTTATGTAAACCACTGCATGTTTTTGTTTTGTACAGTGTAGTGAGATTGTTTAAAAATGCAAACCCCTCAAAGCGTTCCACCATGTGAAAACACTACTACAGTATGTGACACCCCAACATGCATTCATAATGCATCAAAATCTATTCGATGAATTACGAAACAAGCGCGTATGCGCAAGGGCTGTTCTTACGTCACCCTTCGCAACCCCAGGTGACTTACGAAGCTAATATAATAACTTATTAAGGGAGCGTGAAAGCTCAAAGCAATGAGAGAGAGATTTTGTAAATGCTGAGGGAAGCAGCGCAAGGACGGAAGATAAATAGGTTGAGCAATAAACGCAAAGACACAGAGCTCAGCATAGGACATACAGTGCTGGAGGAAGGTGGCAATTAAAAATGGGTTTAGAGCTTCGGGGTTGCTCTGGGGGGGTGGGGGGTTGTGCTTAGGGGGAGGGGTCACAGGACGTCCACTAGAGATGTACGAAAACATCACGACAGTCGAGGAGCTAAAACGTCAACATCTATGACCATCTCAGCCCAGAAGTTCTGCTAGAGGTCCAAAACATATGCAAATGTGCCAGTCTCTGCATTATTTATCAGGACAGCCTAAAAAAATGTTTGCGTGTTAGATATTCGTTTCTTGAGAGTGCAAAAAAGAAAGATTGTTAATGTTTCTTTTCTTGTTTCAACCATCGTGTCCCAGGACATCATCTCTCGCTCGCAATTAAGCAAACAGCTTTCATTTGATATGCATGTAAAAGAGTCGATTATCATAACGGAAGACAAGTTAACAACCAGCTGGGTGTCAAAAAATAGACACATTTTTAATAAATATGCATAGTAGGCTAATTTACATATGTCGTAGCTAAAGTACAAAATAAGTTTCATAATTCTTACCTGCGTGTGGAGTTTCTCGATCTGTTTTTCATTGACGTTCGGCTGCTGGTACACTCTGCTCTTATAACGAAACTGGAAAATAAGTCAAGATATGGATTATATTGGATGAATTTATCAATCACTGTTGTATTCCATATTGTAATATAATAATGTTTTGGCTAATACAAGATCAATACACTTTAAATAGTAAGTTAATAAGAAATAAGTACAATGCTAGTAGTACCATGGCATTGTTTGAAGCACTTTAGGGTACCATGATAACACCATTAAACATTATTATGGTAATAATACAGTTATACCATATAATGATAGCGCTGCATGGAACCACACTGTCAGTAAAAAGGTACAAAAGCTGTCACTGGGACAGTAGCCTTTAATGCTGTGTTCACACCAGCCGTGGTAGAGGCGTCAAGCGCAAGTGATTTCAATGTTATGTCAATGTGAAGACGCGTTGACGCGCGTGTGGAGGTCTTGCGGCGCGAATGAGGAGCGAATGGCGCAAATTAATAGTTGCCGCGGGAAACGCGTGAGTTGAAAAATTTGAACTTTGGCGAAAAAAACGCGGCATGTTAACCAATCAGGGCTTACTTTAGCAGTGACTTGATTACAGGAAGCAAGGGCAGAAGCCCCTCCCATGACGCGAATTTCCGCATGAATGTCTCGCTGACTATAATTTCACATGTATAAATATACAAAAACTAATGACACACAGGTGGAATGAATCAGGTGAAGATTAACAATGTCCAGATGACGACAAATAGACCAGACACAAAACATGACACGCATCACCGTGTAATTACCCCCCCTTAAAAGGTGGCTTCCAGACACCAATCAAAACAAAACAAAGTCTGGGAGGGCTACTCAGGGGGAGGGACGGAGGGTAGGGTTGGACCAAACTGGAGACAGGACGAAACCTGACATCAACAGCCCAGCCAATACTCGAACAGTCTCTGGTGCGTAGTCCATAATGGGAACCGACTTCGAAAGTTCAACCATCGCGGGAACTGCTTCAAAAAGTTCAACCATCACGGGAACCGACTACGAAAGTTCAACCGACACAGGAACCGCCTCAGAAGATTCGACCATCCTGGGAGTCGACTCAGAAGATTCGACCCATAAGGGAACCGACTCAGACGACTCATCCTTCACGGGAACCGACAAGGACTCAATTGGCCCAGGAATAAACTCCACCCGTCTCGGGGGAAACGGCCTCGTAGATCCCAGCGACCATCCCGGGGAATAAATCGGGCATGGCCGTGGCCGATCACAGAACCGCATCGAGCACGACGGGGGTCATCCCAAGAATCGACCCCGAAGATTCGACCGTCAGAGGAACCTCGACCACAGACTCGAACCTCCCAGGACCCGGCTCATGTGTTGCGACAACCACCCCGGGGAATGAATCGAGCGTAGCTGCCGCTAACTTGAGCCGAGCCTGGAGACCCGAACGTTCGCTATCCGCTGACTCCAGTAAGTATCGGGACACGGCGGACAGCGCATCCCGACGTCCATTACTACCCCTCGAAAAAAACTTGGGGGAGCTCCCCTCCGCAAACTCGCTGCGTCCTTTACTGGCCGGATCATTCTGTCATGACTGGGATGGAGGAGTGAGGAAGTGAGGACGCAAGTGCAGAGTTTGTGTGAATAAATAACATTTAATAAAAAAACCAGAAATAAAACAGGAGAATCAAAACATGGCAGGTACGTAAAACACAGGAACAGATAAATGTTAACTGGAACAGACATGGTAGAAACGACAATGATCCGGCGATGAGTGATACACAAACACGGGTATAAATACACAAAGACTAATGACACACAGGTGGACTGAATCAGGTGAAGATTAACAATGTCCAGATGACGACAAATAGATCAGACACAAAACATGACACGGATCATCGTGACAAATATGCACCATTCAGGTACAGAAATTTACTTTTTGAAAGGGTACCGCCCTTGTGACTGCATAGTGTGTGTTAGAGAGAACCTACGCAAATAACATTATATGGTAACACTTTACTTGAAGGGGTGTGTAGAAGACTGACATGACACGTGGCATGAACATAAAGGAGCTTTTATGCATGTTATGACAACTGTCAATAAGTGTCATTCGCTCAATTATGTCATTTTTAATGAAAAGATGACATTGCTTAAGATGTCTTTTTTATGTTAACTTCACATAAACCATTATATGTCAAGGCCATTATAATTGTGTCATGAATATTTTTCTTGACCTCAACTACAGCGGTACAAATTTAACCTGTCATTAGAATGTGTAGTTTTTGGGTGTGTCCTTTAACATGCAAATAAGTTAATCTCTGAACTTAATTGCAGTGCCGTGGTTGGATAGTGCAGACTAAGGGGCGGTATTATCCCCTTCTGACATCACAAGGGGAGCCAAATTTCAATTACCTGTTTTTTCATGTGCTTGCAGAGAATGGTTAACCAAAACTAAGTTACTGGGTTGATCTATTTCACATTTTCTAGGTTGATAAAAGCACGGGGGACCCAATTATATCATTTAAACATGGAAAAAGTCCCCTTTAATGACATTTTAATGACAAATTCAATTTGTATCACTGGTAAAAAGTGGTCAGAAAAATATTCATGACACAATTATAATGGCCTCATGACAGCCAAACCAATCACATGACAGTTTAATGCAATGTAAACCCATAAAGCTAGGTCGTTTCTTAAGTTAATGAATCTGCTATGTCATGTTTATGACAGATTTATGACAGGTTATGTTGTCTTGGTAATGTCAATTTGTCATGACCAGTTATGTTGTCTTGGTACTGTAATGTCAAGTTGTCATGACAAGTTATGATGTATTGGTTTATGTCAAGTTAACATAACAAAGACATCTCAAACGATGTCATCTTTGCATCAAAAATAACATACCGTAATTGAGCGAATCTCCTTCATGTTCATGACACGTGTCATGTCATCATTATAAGGTGTCATGTCAGTCTTATGCACATCTCTTTAAGTAAAGTGTTACCCATTATATTAAAGAAATATTCCATTTTCTTAAAAGAAAAATCCAGATAATTTACTCACCACCATGTCATCCAAAATGTTGATGTCTTTCTTTGATCAGTCGAGAAGAAATTATGTTTTTTGAGGAAAACATTGCAGGATTTTTCTCATTTTAATGGACTTTAATAGAGCCCAACATTTAATACTTAACTCAACACAAAATAAACGATCCCAAACGAGGCATAAGGGTCTTATCTAGCGAAACGATTGTCATTTTTGACAAGAAAAATAAAAAATATGCACTTTTAAACCACAACTTCTTGTCTAGATCCGGTCGTGATGCGCCAGCGTGACCCCACGCAAAACGTCAAGAGGTCACAGAGGACGAACGCGAAACTCCTCCCCAGTGTTTACAAATGTGTTGAAAGAGGACCGTTCCTACGTTGTTGTATGTCAACTGATACTAATTAATGTCTTTGTGTCAGTTTTTTGTTTACAATGATCCGCAAATGTGCGTTTTATATATGTAACACATGACCTCCCTACGTCACTACGCATTTACGTTAGGTTACGCTGGACCGGACCTAGACGAAAAGCTGTGGTCTAAAAGAGCATATTTTTTATTTTGCTTGTCAAAAATGACAATCGTTTCGCTAGATAAGACCCTTATGCCTCGTTTGGTATCGTTTATAGTCATTTGAAACTCCGCTGAAAAAAAACCGCCAAGTGTTGAGTCAAGCACCAAATGCTGGGCTCCATTAAAGTCCATCAAAATGAGAAAAATCCTGCAATGGTTTCCTCAAAAAACACAATTTCCCCTCGACTGAACAAAGAAAGACACCAACATTTTGGATGACATGGTGGTGAGTGAATTGTCTGGATTTTTCTTTTGAGAAAAGGGAATATTCCTTTAACATTGATGTAATCTATTGCTAAAATGAACAATAAAATAGAAATGTTTGTTTCATTGTAGTCTGATGGTGTTGATAGTGGCGCGATTACATCAGACTCTGAGGACCGAATAAAGAAGTAAAAAGATGTGTTTACAGCAGCCTGGCATCAGTCTTTCACGCAGAGAACTTAAGAAGCTTGAGTAAAAGAAAGCATATCTTACAAAAGGTCTTACAGCACTGCCCAACCCATTTTGTCATATCATGATATAGGCGCATGATAGATTTGAGAGCTACTGTGTATCAGTGAATAGCACAGCTATATAAATACATTTTTTATTTTTGGGCAAACTATTTCTTTAAAAGAACTACAGTTGTGTAAAGAAAACGATCTCTTTTTACAAGCTTGGGCGACACATTACCTCAAGGGTAGAAACACCCTTATTGGTGGGCAGTGGATAATCTCTAAGAGGTCTTTCTTCCTCCAGGAAACCACTCTCTCTCCCATCCACCGCAGGCTGAAACAGCCCATAGTTCAGCACATCCTTCAGACTCTGTGTAAGTGTACACAGGATCTGCTGCTTAGCAACCCATACTGTGGCATCAGAACTGAACCGCATGGATTTCTGAGAGAGAGAGAGAGAGAGAGAGAGAGAGAGTCTCTATCAAACTATAGCAGGTGAACAGATTAACTAGGGAAAACAATTGTGTGCTATAAATGTAGAAATTAACAAACCCAACAGAATAAATCATGAAAACAAAGGTCATTAAATGGCACAGACTAAAATGAAAATGATAACAATTTCATAAGCCAAAACATATAAATAAAAGGTTTATTTTCCCCCTGCGATCAACTTACAATGTTAGTCAAAGATTGTGACCAAAAATAGTGATAATTACGTTTTTCACATGCATTTTTAATTAAACACGGCATTATTTGCAACATTGTCTACTACAGGGTCCATTGTGGTATAAAAAATTGCCATTAAATGCTGCAATGTTTCATTGAATTTGGACTTTCACACAAAAATGAAAATGACCCAATGATTTACTCACCCTTAACCCATTGATGTATATTATTATCTTTCTTTGGAAAAATACAATCAGAGTTATTTTAGAAAATGTCCTGGATGTTCCAAGCTTTATGGTAGTAAATGGTGCTTCTGGTTTAAAGAGTACGAGACTTAGTGGCATAGTGATGAACGCGAAAGCTTAGAAAGCAAAACAAAACAGCAGCCGAAAAATAGAAATCTGAAATAGGGATTCCAAAGAAAATGTAAGAGGATTTCGATATTAGAAGAATATTGGGGTTTTTGCCTGCGATTCTGCATTCATTATTTATTTATTGTTCCAAGCTTTATAGTGGTGGTAAATGGTGCTTCTGATTTGAAGCAATCCACACAGCTTCACGGGGTTAATACAGTAAAGGCCTTCTGAAAGCAATCGATGCGATTTTGTAAGAAGAATTTCAAGATTTAAACTTTACAAACTAAAATAACCAGCTTCTGGTACCGACGTATGCTCATTAGGGGTGTCACGATGCTCCAAATCCACGATTAGATTACATTTTTGATTCTAAGGCCACGGTTCAATTCTTAATTTTTACTTTTTTTAAAGCACAAAAAAATGCTATGCCACTTTTAGACTAGACTTTTATGAAATATAATATCTGACCTTGAACCCAGAGATGCCCTGCCATGTTACGCCCCATTCAGACAGCCAGCGACCAGCAGTAGCAGAGCGACGCAATCTCCTTAATTTCAATGGAAACCTGGCAACTTCCGGCGACATGAGCGAAAGTGACCGTTGGCGACCGCATGGGCGTGTCCAGTGACGCGAGAAAGTTAAGAAAAGTTTAATGCAAATGTTGAGCGAATTTCGGGAGCGACTACCAATGAGAAGTAGTGGAGTTCACGTCATCCTTCTCTCGTCAGTTACTGGAGTAGATGGTACTCATTTGTTTATGACAACCAGATTTAAACACCCCTCATTGAAAGAGACGGGCGACACACAGGGATAACGTCGCTGGCTGTCTGAACGAGGGGTCAGTCGTGCTGCCAGTGGAAAAATATGGTACACGCACATACCTGATAAAACGAAACTTACTGTCAGATGAACATAAGGGTCTTATCTAGCGAAACGATTGTCATTTTTGCCAAGAAAAATTTAAATATGCACTTTTAAGTCACAACTTCTCGTCTTTCTCCAGTCCTGTGACGCTCCAGCGCGACCTCACGTAATACGTCATCACGTTAAGAGGTCACAGATGACGTATGTGAAACTACGCCCAAGTGTTTACAAGTGTGGAGAAAGAGGACTGTTCCGACGTTGTTGTATGTCGAATGATACTAATTAATTAACTTTGTGTAAGTTTATTGTTTAAAATGTGCGTTTCATATACGTAACGCGTGACCTTTCCATGGCATTACGCAATTACGTGAGGTCGCGCTGGCGCGTCACAGGACCGGAGATAGACGAGAAGTTGTGGTTTAAAAGTGCATATTTTTTATTTATCTTGCCAAAAATGACAATCATTTCGCTAGATAAGACCCTTATGCCTAGTTTGGTATCGTTTAGAGTCCTTTGAAACTGCAATTTTAAACTGCATTAAAACTGTTAAGTGTTGGGGTCCATTAAAGTCCATTAAAATGAAAAAATCCGGGAATGTTTTTCTCAAAAAACATAATTTCTTCTTGACTGAACAACATCAACACTTTGGATGACATGGTGGTGAGCACATTATCTGGATTTTTTCAAAGAAAATTGACTAATCCTTTAATGCTCATGAAAGTATGATGAGGGCGTAGTGATGAATGAATGATAAATGCGGAAGCGCAGGCAAAAACTCAATATCGTGTTGTCTAATATCGAAATCTTCTTACCCCTTACATTTTCTTTTGAATTCCCTATTTCAGATTTCTATTTTCAGACTGCTGTTTTGTTTTGCTCTCTGCACTTTCACATATAAAGCTTGGAACATCCAGGGCATTTTCAAATATAACTCTGATTGTGTTTGTCTGAAAAAAGATCATCTTTAACATTGAGTATGGCTTGAGGGTCATTTTAATTTTTGAGGGAACTACCCCTTTAAAGGTGCAGTGTGTAAATTTTAGCGCCATCTAGTGGTGAATTGCAACCAATGGCTCAGTCCACTGCTTACCCCTTCTTTTTTTAATCACATAGAGAAGCTACGGTAGCCACCACCGGACAAACATGTCATCAAAGACAACTTAGTAAAAAATAATTGTCCATTAAGGGTTTCTGTAGAAACATGGCGGCACAAAATGGCGACTTTCATGTAAGGGGACTCTCGTGTATGTAGATAAAAACGTCTCATTCTAAGGTAATAAACACATAATGGTTCATTATGAAAGGTCATTATACAACCCTGATAATATAGTTTTGTATATTATTTTGCATTTCGGTCAAAAGATCCTTCTAAAAATTACACACTGCACCTTTAAGGCTACACTCTTAAACATAAAGGGGTGGTTTCCCGGACAGGGATTAGCTTAAGCCAGGACTAGGCCTTAGTTTAATTTGGAAATATAATTATATTTAACAAACATGCCTTGCTAAAAACATTACTTGTGTGCATTTTGAGGCAAAACAAAGGGCACTGATGTATTTTAAGATATGTCAGTGCAATATGTTTTCAGTTTGGACAGCTCTTACATTTATTTTAGTCTAGTACTAGTCTAATCCCTGTCCGGGAAACCGCTCCATAGTTTCCCGGACAGGGTTTAGATTAATCCAGGACTAAACCTTATTTATATTAGGTCATTTAAGAATTTTTTCAAACATAACTTACCAAAAACACTACAGATATGCATCTTAAGAAAAAACAATGTCACCAATATAATTTAAATTAAAGGTTTTATAAATTAAAGCAGCTCAAACATGCATTTTAGTCTGGGATTAGGATAAACCCTGCCTGGGAAACCACCCCAAAGGTTCCTAAACATCCACAGACCCTTTCTGTCACAAAATCTTCTTTGTAGTTGAAAAAACTTCTTCAGACTATAAAAAGGTAAGAAAGAAATTGCTATTTTATGAACCTTTGACTGAAAGTTTTTTTTTTTTTGGGAACCAAAATTGGTTTTTAAGACAATTTAAAGGGATGTTTCAACCAAAAAGAAAAATTCTGTCATCATTTAGTAACCCTCAAGTTCTGATGAACACAAAGAAAAAATATTTTGAGCAATGTGTGCAACCAAACATTTTTTGAGCACCATTGAATTCCATAGTATTATTTTTCCCTATGGAAGTCAATTGTGCTTCTGCTTGATTACAGATATCTTCCTTTGTGTTCAGTAAAACAAAGAAATGTATAAAGGTTCGTAGCAACTTGAAAATAAACTATGACAGAAATACAATTTTTGGGCAATCTATCGCTAAAGGAATAGCAGTTTATGTTGCACTACCCCATTTTGACAAAAAAGAAAAATAAATTGAATAAACTTGGAATAAGTCTATTTTAAGAAAAAGACTCCCCATCACATTGATGATAAAACGTCTGTGAACTTGTCTGTGAAGCATGACAATATCATTTTATGCTTAAAATAGGTCAAACGCAGTTGGTGCTCTGGCCCAATTACATAAGTTTCATTTTTATAATCCACCAAAACCCAAACAGCTTTTAAGAAAAGCTGCAAAAGGAAGCAATTTACTATAATAACATAATTTAGAGAAATCCACATGACCCAGCCTGGGGCTAAACTAAACAGCACTGCTTGTGTATACGTGTACAGTATGTGTGTATATGTGTGTAAACGTACAGACTGCTGCAGGTCAGGGATGACCACACAGATCAGTAGTGTGTCTCTCAGGCTGTTGTCTAGTCGGCCGCTGGTAGGTCGATCCAGCCTGGGAGGTTCATCTCTGGAGCTGTCTGATTCTGAACTGGCCGAGTCAGAGAAACTCTGAGCCATTTCCTCCTCGCTGGACATGGGGCTTCGTGGCATGATCAACACTGTAAAGAAACACTGAACATCACTTGAAATGAAATAACATATATAATGCAAAGACAAGTCAACCATGAATTTGGTTTAATCATTTGTAAATAAAATGTAATATTAATTATGCATATTTATACTGAATTTGTTTGCATTAGTTTGCACCTGTCAAGATGACTCACAGTACCCGGATGAGGCTGTGTTATAACACAGGGAATAACAAACCTCAAAATGTCACAACTGACCAATCAGAATCAAGTATTCCAAAGCGCTGTGTAATAAAAAACCTTTAAAATGGTATGATTCTCATTTAAAGGTCACATAACACACAGCGTTTCTGATAATCTCATGAAAAATCTTAAGTACCTAGAGTATTATTACATCCTTCATATCTCCGAAGAGTCTTTTTATCAGATTTATAAAACACAGATCAGCTGTAAAGCAACTTTCCAAAAAAAGCATTGCACCTGGAGGCGTACCACACACACTATCTCTGGATAACTTATGATTCGCTACAACGATTGCCAACAAAACTAGGGATGCACGATATATCGGCCAACATATCGTTATCGGCCGATAACTGCTTATTTTTAATATTATCGGTTATCGGTCTGATAGCAAAATTAGGCCGATAAATGAAAGCCGATAAATGATGGATTATTTTGGTTTGTTGAACCACTTCACTTGCTCATTGCTGGCCATGTGGAGTTTTGATTGGTGCTTTCTGTGACATAGCACGAAGATGACACGTGTTGCGGGCTTAAGAAGAGTATGCTAGTCTAGCGCAAAGACAAGATGTCCGCGGTCTGGGAGTTTTTCATTGTGAAAATAATATGAATATTTATCGGCCTATATATATCGGTTATCGGCCCCCAAATATAAAGAGGTATCGGTTATCGGTATCAGCCAAAATTTCCATATCGGTGCATCCCTAAACAAAACACAGACATTTAATGCAGTTTTACTTACCGCCTGATGCAGGGTTCACACCAGACGCGGTAGAGGCGGCAAGCGCGAGTGATTTACATGTTAAGTCAATGCAAAGACGCGATTAGGCATCCTGTGACGCGTTAGGCGCAGCGCGAATGGTGGGTTCCGCGCTGAAGGAATTTAATTGAGCATTGCCGCGAGAAACGCGCAAGTTGAAAACTTCGGCGGATTTCAAAGCTTCGTTAAACAATCAGGACCTTGCTGTAGTAGTGATGTGATTACAGGAAGCAAGCGGAGTCGCAGAAGCCCCTCCTTTGATGCGAATTTCCGTGTCAATGTCTCGAATGACTAGAATTTCACGCGAGAAAATCTAGTGTTCAATTTTTCCTCAAATGTTCAAGTGTCCAAGTACGCGCAAATAGCGTGTTTTTGCCACCTATAGCGCGGCAGATGTGAATGCACCATGAGACTCATTATCCCGGTTGGGAACGCCCCATTTCAACAAAATCCAGCTTTAAACAAACACACATGCAAAACTCTGCTGCTACCCCAGATAAACAAACTATATCCATTTTTTTCATAATGCTGGGTTCTTTGGGAAGCTGAACACACTTCCTTGGTGACATAAATTTCATGTCAGCTCTTGGTTGGTGTGTGTGCGCTATTCCAGGTGAAGTGCCCAAATAAGGACTTCCACTGTACTTCCTGCACTGAAATTGGCCATAAAAGAAATAAAGCAAGTTTGTATAAATCATGTTCGAAAAAAACTTGTATAAACCCTGGCAAAGTGCATTTGGCACAGAAATACTCAGTCACACGTCCAACTGCTTTTTTGACACTTTGCCTAGGTTTAACATGAGGAATCCAATTCTAAATCTCTTAACTGTCACGCCCTTTTTGAGAGTGGGGATGAAAAGTAAATGTGCATCTTCAAATTAATATAATTCTGGCATTTTTTGGTCTAGAAGCCTAATCTTGGTCTTGTTTTAAAAAAAGAAAATTTAAGGTTTTTCACTGACGTGTCTGGAACAGAAATTTTTTTATTGCAGTTTTAATTTATTTTAATAAAAAATGCCATAACATATTAATTTTATAAATAAAATTATAAAAATGTAAATGTTTCACAACAGAAATACTGTAAACATAAAGCCACAAGTCTCAAGTAGTTCAAATTTCAAGTAAAATCACAAGAAATAAGGTTTGTGTCACTTTTTTTGTGGTTTTACCAACAAATGCCACTAGGTGTCATTGGTTTGCGGCATACTCTTGTCACAAATTAATAAATTACTCTCACTACATTATTACTACTGCCAAAAGTTTTTGAAATATCAAAACTACATTCTTAGATCTTTCAATGATACAAATTTTATCAACATTTTTGAAAATGTATAATAGAATATAGTGTTATGAATATATAAAATTAATATGCATTCCTATGGGGGGGCAGGGTCATGGAACAAAAAAACTGTCACTACATCATTTCTATTATCAGATGACCTTGAAACATAGACTGTAAAAAAAGATGGACGACTCTACGTCGCCTCCCACCATTGTAATGAATTGAAGCCAAAAATGTAAAAACGTCAGTTTGGGGCCAAGGCATGCGCAGAAGGAATCGTCCGTGGAGCCAGAGGCGGAGCCCCAGAATCAAACTTCCGCCCAAATGCTCACGCGACCAATTCAACCACGCCAATCATAACAACACGCCCCGTTTCTATAGCATTAAATTACAAGCTAAAATGAAACTTACCACAATAATGAACACTTGAACATATATCAGCGTGATAACAACTACTTGAAAGGACCATGAAAGTGTAAATATTTTTTTTTATTTAGAGCCCCATTCGTTTGAATGGAGAGGGCGGGGTTTATGGCTTGTACTGCAGCCAGCCACCAGGGGGCGATCAAAAAGCCAGAGGCTTCACTTTTCAAGGCTTATGAGGCACACCCACCTTGAAATAGGAAAATTACATTCTGAGAGCTTTCAGTGATATATAGTTTAGAACAGGGTATTAGTGTTTTAAATATGTGGGCCTATGACATTTTAGAAACTGGCTCTCACAACGTCATTTTATCCGCAAAATGGTGATGATATATGAAAAATACACTCTTAGAGCTTTCCAGTGATATATAGTTTGTCAAGATTTTTAGGTTTAGAACAGGGTATTAGTGTTTTAAATATGTAATAACAAATTGGACCCACCTGTGGGCCTATGACACTTTAGAAACTGACTCTCAGTACGTCATACTTTTCTGAAAATGTTGATGCCAAATGAAAACTACACTTTTAGAGTTTTCCAATGATATATAGTTTGTCATGATTAGATGAAAATTCACATGCAAAACACTGAAGTAAACATAGGCGTCCCGCTGGCAAACAGTGACATTTAGCAGGATTATCAATATTTTGAGGCACACTCTTATCATAAATGAAGCGCTTACTCTCCCTGCATAATTTATTTTATAAACACTGATGATATCTGTATTCTAGAGGCTAAGACCTTTCCAACGATATATAGTTTGTCATGATTCGATAAAAACAATACATCCAAAATATTTAAGTAAACTCAGGCATTCCGTGTAATAAACAGGTGACAGGTAAGTCAGTGTTAATAAGTCAGAATTCATAATAGCTTTAGACCCCCACCCAAAATGATTCTTTTTTAATTTATTTATCTCTGACAGACTGAAATCAAACTTGAAATCATCCAAAAACCCACGAAGGCAACTCAGTAACCCTATATAGTGAAACAGCTCTTGACAAGAAGATTCCTAATGTGCTTTAGTCCAGCGAATATTGTGCATTTGTTCAACTGATGCTTGTCAGACTGTTAAAATGACACAATGTTAAAAAAAACAGCATAAAGGTCAAGGCAAATTGTGCACCATTGACTCCCTTTCATTTCAGACTGTACATTAAACATAAAAGCCAAGAGTTCGTTCACGGTTGAGAGCACTGAATAAGCATCAAAAAGAAAGAAACCTAAACTAATGCTGACAAAAGAAACAAGAAAGTGTCATTCTTCAAACACAACACAAAAAACGTTAACTATTATAACAAAGTAAAAGTAACACCTAATAGTGAAACTTGCATATCACATAAACCATAAAGAATAAACATTTCTAACTCAATGTCTCTTACTCACATTCCACTGGTTGTTTATAACTAACCACAATTGCTAAATTACTAAATAGCTTTTCCATTTACGCTGTTTGCAGACACATTTATCCAAAGCGACTTCCGGCGCATTTAAGCCAGGGCTCCAGACTAACTTTTTTCACTAGGAGCACAGTGGCCCCCAACTGAAAATTTTAGGGGCGCAACCAGAAAATTTAGGGGCACACACTGTAAATCAACATGCTATCCAAATATTCACATTTCTACTAATTTCCACTTTATTACTAATAAATAATTTAATGATAGATGCAGAAAGTACAATGTGCTGTTTTCTAATTCAGTGTCACATAACAAAAAAAGGTACAATTTACTGGTCGCACATGTGCAACTGGATGTAAAATCTTGGTGGCAAAATGCTCCCTTTTGGTGGCAGTCTGGAGCCCTGTAAGCTATACCGTACATTTAATAATTTGTGTGTTTTTCCTGAAATCAAACCCAATTGAGCCACAGCTATTTACCATTTGGTTAACATTAAACGGTCTACGTGTTATAAAAAAAAATTCTGAGGCGGAGCAAAGCAATTTGATGAAATATGACCAAGACATTTAAATAACTTGCACTACTGAATCCTTCACAGTCAACTTAGCCACGTGTATTTGGAAATTTATAAGAGTCAATTTTGGTTAAATGTTAACTTTAAGAGTTTTTAATATTACGATTAATGTTTTTCTGTTACTGCATCTTTTGTGCCTCTTCTCCAAATACAAAATGTCCTCTGTGACCTTTTGTGATGTGACGAGGTTCACTGAATGTATTTAACAGTCCCGATATGACAAGACTGAGCATGTTTGTATTTTGTCTCTGGATGATGTTGTGCACAGCAGTACATTGAAATGTCAGACTGTATAACACAGTGGTTCCCAACCTTGTTCCCTGTGGCGCCCACCCGAAGTACATATATGACAATCTAAGCCACCCCCAACCCTCTACATCTACCTTTTGCAATTAACTTTGCTCTTACGTTGACAAGTACGTTGAGATAAAACGAGTAAAATTGAAATAATTATTTTATGTAAGGAATTGATGACAGGCTGTTAAATTGTGCATTATTTTTAAATAATTCAAAGGACCGGAGTCAATTATTCCACTTATACCATGTTTACCACAGACATTGTTAAAGAGCACCAATGGTCCGATTCACGATTTTACATTTTCTTTGGTGTGTAAGTGTATTAGTACATGCTAACGATATGCAAAAGGTGCAAAACCCAAAGTAAACGATGACCCCAATTATCGTCTCCAACGTAAATCTAATTTTTCTTGGACTACAACAAACACACGGATTGTAGGCAACAGTTTACTTCCTGGGATTGGTGATGTAGACAAGACCGACATTATCATAATTCCTTCCGCTTGGACTCACAGCCTGTAAGTTTACTCCTGTTAGCATTGCATTGTGACTGCATCCTTTAAACATGGTAAGGGGCGTCACATTTCCGGCTGACGTCAGAGGTATTCAGGCCAATCACAATGTACAGATTAGCTGGCCAATCAGGGACACTGAGCTTTTCAAATCCGCGCGTTTCAGGAAGAAAGTGAAATCTGGAGCTACAAAAATGTACGATATGTGGAAAATAATGTGTTTTTTAACCATAAACCACGCGAATACATTGTATTATTCCAAATGCACAACATAACATTGTTTTTTAGCAATGAAATAGGTGCTCTTTAAGATTTTGCTCTGGTGGTTATTTTAAGACATTTGACAGGTCAGGTGTGCGTTTATTGAAAAATTCTCAACCAATCAGAATAAAGCAATCAACAGCCTCGTGTTATAAACAGGGTTTCCGCACCTTAGTTAACTTCAAGTAACAAGGACCTTTCCAGGTCCAATACCCTCAAATTTAAGGACTAAATGTGGGGACACATTTCAAGTGAGAGCAAGGTTACATCGTGTTACCTTTTCAGATACATTGTTACAGTTTCCTTTCGAGGGAACTGGTGCTGCGTCACTGCGGTGACATTTTGGGGACGTCTCCAGGGGTAAGTGTGTCTGAATGTGTATATCAAATTCAACCAATGACGAAGCTTAATGACAAAGACAGGGTGACGCGGGAACCAGGAAGTATATCGCTATCTGAAATATTGCCAAAGACGACGTTACAGGGACGCAGGAAGTATGGCAAGGGAGACGCAGCGTCTTGTTCCCTTCTCAGGGAACAACAGTTACAAATGTAACCGAGACGTTTTCATGTGTCAAACACAACTATGCAAAAAAGAATTTTGGTACATTCGCATACAGAAGATATAAGCATTTAAAGCGAACAGTTTAGCACGTGTGCTTAAAAAAGTTAAAAGAATTTTATGATATTATCCTACACTACACAGGGAATAATATGGATTTTTTCCAGAAAACTTCTTGCATAAAATAGATTTAAGCAGTTTCAATGATCTGTATCTATGTATGTATATTTTCAAAAACTTCCCAGGGCCTTGAATTTTTAACCCCAGATTCAAGGATTTCAAGGACCCGTGAAAACCCTGTATAAATGTTAATATAAAAAATATGTTTTAATAAAATTATAACTGGAACATTTTATGCATGTTTATTTGAGTTCAAAGCCTATTGGATCACCGTGACCTTCGGTAAATCCCCCCCTCCAAGGGGGCCCGAATCGTTTGGGTCTTCCTAAACTGACACTTACATAACGAAAATGCAAAATAGCAATTAGCAATTGAGTTTAATCCCAATATAAGGCAAATGAATAGATCACCCACATTTAATATTAACATTGTAGATTTTGATATACATCAAACCAAAAATTCCAAAACAAACCAATGTTTTGAGTGTTTTAGGTTAGCGCCCACAAGATTTGTTTGAAAGTCAAATAAAATGGCTGGGTGTATGAGAGAATAAAGCAAGCGATATCAAACAGTGACAGAAAGACACATAAAATAGAGAAAATACAGAACTAAAGTAAACAGGTCATGTTATTTTACAACAAGCACTCCACAAAAAAATAAATCATAGCAACTTATTTATGCATTTGGCAGACGCTTTTATCCAAAAGTGCATTCAAGCTTTAAATGCTCTAAGTGTATTTGTGTTCTCAGGAAATGTAATGTTTAATGTAATGTTTATCCATTATACTGTAAAACTATGTAGGCCTATATAATTTCTTCTCCTTCAAAAGCATCACAACTGGCATAAAGCTTAGTCATGATGTTAATTTGTCAAGTAAATCACCATGGATTCCCTCTGTAACTTATTATTGGGTTTTAGATAAGCGGTTCTTGATCTGAGCAAATAAAAGTCTGTCATTCATATTACTTGAATGATTATTCTCTGCAACAGAAATTACAGTTACAGCTGCTTCTTAGATATTAGAATTCATCTACTAACTTGCAGTCTGGTATTAATTACGATAAAGTGACGAATGTGAGCCTCCTCAAAAATTTAAATGCTCCCCATAAGTCATTTCCCTGTCCCACCCTGACACTGTCAAAGATCATAATTTACTCTTAAATTAAAAACCATCAAACTAAAAACCCATATGAAATTGCAAAGGAATGGAAATGCAATACATTAAACAACGAAATTGTAAAAATATTGACCGCCTGTTTCGAATACGAGCCATTCTGCCAGTGGTTGGACAAACAGACCTGCATCACAGAGTCACAATGGTTACTGTGGGTTCACACCAGCCGCGTTTAAGGCGTCAAATTCGGGTCTAGTTTGCCGCTTGAACATTTTGAGTTTACTCGCTTCATTCGCGCGTGAAATTCTAGTCATTGAGACATTCACGCAGAAATTTGCTTCATGGGAGGGGCTTCTGCAACTCCGCTCGCTTCCTGTAATCACGTCACTGTTGAGCAAGCTCCTGATTGGTTAACGCTGCGCATTTTTCAATGAGGCGGAATCGCGTCTACCGCGCTGCGCTAAGCGCCTCATTCGCGCCGCGAGACCTCCAGACGTTAGTCAACGCGTCTTTACATTGACTTAACATTGAAATCACTCGCGCTTGACACCTCTACCACGGCTGGTGTGAACGCAGCATTACACTTCTCATCATGTAAATGTCTTCGTGTATGTATGTATATAAGTACACTCATCATTGTATGCTTTAAATTCAGCCAAAGCCAAACTGGAACCCTAAATGTCATTTGCAATAACGCACTGGAGAAAACCAGCAGTGTTAGTCTCTCCCCAGTGCCTCGCTCAGACGGCTCCATCATTCATCAGGCCTGTCAGTGTAGGTTTTCTCTCCGACCTTTACAATCACCAGCCACCGAGACAGAATTCAAGAGGCAGAAGGCATTTGTCGACTTTCGCTTGAAGGGTACCACCAATTAAAATCTTAAAGCGTGGAAAGGAAATTGCACCCACATGCACTTTAACGCTAAAAAGCTGCCAGTAGATTTACCACATAACTCTACTGTTGGCAGATAAACATACACGGACACCTACTGAAGTCCTTTTACAGTTACTGTATGTCAGTGTATGGTGGGTGATATATGGTTTCCTATAAAACAAAAATATTATCCAGCTCCGGGTTTTTAAATTATGCGGTGCATTCTTTATCCTGGGGAATTAATTAGACATTATTTGCTTGTTGTATGCAGCACAAAACAACATTATTGCATAACAGCCTTGCACGTGTTATAGACAGGACTAATTAACAATGATTTGTGATGTAAAGATACTGGTACTTTACTTGTTTTGCAGCCATGATTTAGTATATAAAAGTTTTGGAGCCATGTGTCATTAATGTATGTACTTAAAAGACAGTTAGTTCCAGATCTTGATTCTGATTGGTCAATAACTGTGGTTTATTTATGATAAAACACAGGTATGACCGCTGTACCCAACGATTCTGTGTATCACTGCGCATTACCCTTAAAGAGCCAGTAAGATGCAAATTTTAAGCATCCTATCATTGCTTATAAGTCCTGGAAAACAGGTTTAAATGCATGCAAGGTCAAAAAACACTGTATTTTTCTCAAAATATAAATTTAAATACCCCATTTTTCAGAGATCCCCAAACGATTCGTGTGAAGCCGTTCAACGACTCAGTCTGCCTAAACCCCACCTTTCAGTAGCCTGCTCTGCTCTGATTGGTCAACTGACACAGTCTCCACACAGACCACAGACCAGTGGCACAGACTAACAATAGCGCAACATGTATTCTTCCCTACAAAGGCAAAAGACCTTAACTCGCTAGAGTGTAGAACTGAGAAAAATGACTTTAAAGTTTAGACTTTTTAGTGACTTTAGTTGTCAGTTATTTTCTTCTTGATTTTTATTTTCTCAAAAAACAACAAAGTAAAGGAGGACTTGAATGTCCTAAAAATATAAATAACTAATTTTCGACCAAAAACGAAGTTACTGCCTTTTGCCTTTGTAGGGCAGTATTGACCTAGTGCTAACATGATTTACTGCGAAGACATTATCGACATCAATACACATCATTCATCATTAATCCAAGCAATAAAAACAACGATAGAAACTAACATTTTATACTCATTTAAGCATTTATGTCAGCTAACCAGGTTATAGCAGAACCGTAAGTGCAGCATGTGTTAGCCGCTTGCTAACGTGATGGTATGACAGTATATTAAAAGTTTAAACATCGACATCATTCATTATTAATCCAGGCAATAAAAACGACGACGGAAACTAACATTTTACACTCATTTAAGCAAGTATGTAAGCTAACCGGACCATAGCAAAAATGTATACACTAAGTGCACATGCATTAGCTGCTTGCTAACGTGACTCCCTGACAGTACACTCTCAGAAATAAAGGTACAAAAGTTGTCACTGGGACAGTACCCTTTCAAAAAGGTACACCTTTGTACCCAAAGAGTGCATATTAGTACTTTGAACTGCCAAAATGTACCTTTAAAGGTACATATTTGTACCTAAATGGTACATATTAGGACCTTTTTTAAAGGGTACTGCCCCAGTGACAGCTTTGTACCTTTATTTTTGACAGTGTATATTTTAAACACTGACATCAATACACATCATTCATCATTAGTCCAAGTTATAAAAACGATGACAGACATTAAAGTTTTTACACTCATTTAAGCATGTATGTAGCTATAATCATACTTACAGGTTGTGGTTAGGAGACGCATGTTGTTCCAAATAAAGTGGGTACTGAACCATCTTTCATTGACAAACGTTTAATAAATCCCTCAATGAAAAAGTAATTTTCACCACTGATTCTTCACAGCCAAACTTCTAGTAAATCCCTCCGTGAAAAAGTAATTTTAACCACTGATTCTTCACAGCCAAATGTTTAGTATATCCCTCCATTAAAAATAATTTTAACCACAGATTCATCCTTTGGTAGTGAAAACAACACAAACTGAAAACACAGCGTTATATGATGTTTACACACTAACTTGGTGTGGGGAGGTCATAGTTTTCGTTTCTCACAGGCAAGGCTGTAGGCGGAGATTATTATGCAAAGTGTTCGTATTATGTGGATAAAGTCAGGCAGGAGATTCAATCCATATGACGACTCGTTTCAGTGATTCAGAGTCGACTCCCTACTTTACAAGCCAATAACTTTATTAATCGTGCACTTTTTGGTTCAACTACTTTGCACATTGTTTACATTGATGGACAGCTACATGACACACTGCAATACCAATAATTTTCGATTTTGGTTCTGTGTGGCCCTTTAAGCTAGAAGTATAGTCATGTTTTTACGCATATGTGAGGATATGCATATAGTGCATGTGATGCGAATTTCGGCATCAGAATAGTATGCACGCACTGTACGACTTTTGTAAGTGCGAATACTTTTTGCGCAAAGGTCGCGCAGGAGAATGTAGTATGTAGCCAAGGAAATGCATTGCATTTCGTCACAGTGTGCATGCGTCAAACGTTTGTGTACACGTACGAGACAAATAAACTTTGCTTTGCAAGGCTGTGCGTCGACTGTGCGCATACGTTCACATACACGTAAAAACTGACTATACTTCAGGCTTTAACAACGTAAACATATGTAAAACATTCTGTTGCTGTTCACAGTCGGTCAGGGACTATTTTTTCCGGCGGGAGGAAGGCTTGTAGTGATTTTACTTCATGAAAGTTGCATTGATTGATACATATTTTTTTGGCTTTAATGTTTGTATTGTGTTGTAACTGTTTTTTTAAAAGCAATTAACTACTACAAGTTAGTGCTCTAAAAAGGGGTTGTGAGTCGTGACAGCTAAAATGGGTTGCATTGACTCCGCTTCGCAACGTGGCTAACAACGCCCCTCAGCCGATACAGCACAGCCTCTCGTACCTTATTGCTTACATATATATAGCCAATAAACTGTATGTATAGTCTGGCTTATATACCCGTCTCACATTTTCTGGAAAGATACATTAATTTATGATGAACCCATGCATTAGATTTTCATACAGTATTTTATCATCGGTTCAGAGACACAGAGGTGGGACTTTCCACTGGCACAAAGCACTTCGTCAGGAAAATGTACTGTTTGGATAAATTATGTATTTTTTTATATTAGCAGGTGTTTCTGTAGCTCACTTGGTATATGCATAAACAAAGCAAAGGTTGTATGTTCGATTCCCAGGGAATACATTTAGTAATAAACGTATACTTTAAATGGACTGTAAATTGCTTTGAATTAAAGTGTGTGCCAAATGCATAAATGTAAATGTTATACTTTTTATATAACAGTTTAATCTGATTTGCATATTTCTTATTAACTTCTACAGTCAGTAACCACACATCTCTGTGTTTTTTCAATAAGCCGAGTATTTAATAATGTGAAAAAATTAATTTTGAACACCGTTGCCACGACAACTACTACTAAACACATTGGTATTGTCTCCATTAATGGAAGCGTAGATGCATTAAGCTTTTCGGAAACGGCAGATTTGCTAAAAACTGTCATAATTTGTAAGAGTTATTTTGTCTTTCAACGTGTGCGATAACATTTCATTTTCTTCACCGATTCTGCACCCATCAACGATGATGTGAATGATCCGGCAGAGAATCAAACTCATCCAAACATCGTACAGACAACTGCAGAAGAAAATATTTCCCGGGAGACATTTATTAAAAAGATTATCTCAAAAACAGTATGAAGGGTTGTTAGTTAGTAATATGGAAACGACGTTTGCATAGTCAGTGCAATAATTTCACACCAGAAGTACAGCAGTAAACACTACAGTAGGTTGCTTGCTGTCTTACAAAAAGCCAGCCTGAGGGCAAGTAAACTTGCTGTTTGCGTATCAGGGACTGACAGCTCTATCAGACCTGAACCTTTATTTGAATAAAGAATATACATAGACCTGTACTTGTATGTTTGCTTGTGTATTTGTACGTATATGTGACCCTGGACCACAAAACCTGTCATAAGTCGCACAGGTATTTGTAGTAAAAGCCAATAATACATTGTATGGGTCAAAATTATAGATTTTTTATGCCAAAAATGAAAATCATTAGGATATTAAGCAAAGATCATGTCCCATAAAGATATTTTGTAAATTTCAAACTGTAAATACATTATAAGAAAAGAGTTATAGTAATATGTGCTGTTACCAACTTGAGTTATATCGCATGTCTCATTTGTACGTTTCAGTCTGCGATCTGCTTTTAGAGTACTGTTCAAAAGTCTAATGCTGCGTTTACACCAAACGCGTTTGAGGCATCAAAATCGCGTCTAACACGCCTAGTTTGCCTCTTGAATAGGGATGGGCGATATGGCCTAAAATCCATATTGCGTTATACATTGCAGCCTCTTGCGATAGCGATATGTATTGCGATATTATAATTTCAATAGACTCGTTTCAGAACAGGTTATATAGACCCTTACAAAAGCCAAACTGCTAAAAAAAGTAAGCAAAAGTAAACCGTTATGGCCAGATTAGTCTTGTTACCTCTCTTAGCTGGAACTTTTGCTTTTCACACTCTACAGCAGGGGTGTCCAGATTTTTTTGTGTGGTGATCTACTTTTAAAATGATAAAGCCGACAAGATCTATCTGCTAAAAAACAGTTAATTATTTTTATAACACTAAACACTTTAAATGCTTGTGGGGACTATACTGCTTATATATATATACTGCATGTTTCACAATTACTAGACCATAATGCCAATTTCGCGCATGGAGCCACAGTTAACTTATGTAACTTATGGCTTAAATCCAAAAAATAGATGTTGCATCGGTATTTTTCACGAGTTCCTCTGTTTCGCTGACGCATTCATCCATGTTTATTCGGCTGCAGCTCGTGGCTCTAAAGTTCGCGGGTAGATTGTGTCATTAACACGCATTATCGCGATAGTGCAATAGATTTAAAATCTCTATTGTATGCCAATTTTCTATCATTTATATTGCATATAGTTTATATTGCCCATCCCTACTCTTGAACAGTTTGAATGCATTCGCGCGTCTAGAGCGAAGCAAGCATTTGATGCGCATCAGAGGCAAAATACGCTTCTTGTGGGAGGGGCAATTGCTATGCGGTTGTCTGTTTGCAAGATGGCTGATGTTGATTGTGCATTTATCGAGAGAGTTACCGGTTTGTATTTGGTCACCTTACTATAGGGGGAAATTAAAAGCGCGGGTCGATAAATGTCACGTGACTCAAAAGTGAAATGTGTATTTACAACTTACAAGGTTGCCCAATGTCCTCACTGACACTCTTTCAAGGGAGGTCCTTTTTATTCCTGTATAGAAATAAGAACTTGTGTCGTATAGCTCCGGGTGACTGCTTATTGACAATATCAAGCGTTCCTTCATGTTGAATGAGTGACTCCGGGCGGGGCTGCCGCCACAGCAGCAAGCAGGCTCCTGATTGGTTAACGCGGCACAAATATCCGCCAAAGTTAAAATTTTTCAACTCGGGCGTCAGCACAAAAAGCACCATTCACGCATATCGCGCAAGACGAGACGCTCAATTCGTGCCAATCGAGCAAACTAGACGTGTAAGTGAGGCGAAATTGCATCTTCCGCGCCGTGACAAACGCCTCATTTGCGCCGTGACACCTCAAGACGCGCGTCAACGCGTCTTCACATTGACTTAACATTGAAATCACTTACGCTTGACGCCTCTAACGCGGCTGGTGTAAACGCAGCATTAGGTCACCATGCTACCATTAGATTTGTTGTTTTGCATTCGTATACTGATCATATATAATTATTTCTCTTATCTAATTATTATTTCTCTTTATTAGAATATAACCAGAAAATACAGGAAATGTGTATGCAGTATTAAAAAGAGTATGAAAGTAGGGATGCACCGAAATTTCGGTCACCGGAAATTTCGGTCACCGAAAATTGCATTATCGGTTTCGGGCCGAAATAAAAAATCCAGCCGAAAATGTAAACCGAAAATGAATGTCAACCGCACCCCTCCCATCTGTGCGCTAGCGCTTGGGTTTCACTCAC
This sequence comes from Misgurnus anguillicaudatus, assembly GCF_027580225.2. NCBI lineage: Eukaryota > Metazoa > Chordata > Actinopteri > Cypriniformes > Cobitidae > Misgurnus > Misgurnus anguillicaudatus. The sequence continues at coordinate 16,731,655 of NC_073342.2, read as the reverse complement.
GGTGATCAGTCGTCTCCCACCCCTCCCCTTCGTGCTCAATAGTGCTGCAACGACGCGTCGACGTCATCGATTACGTCGACAACGCGACGCGTCACGCTGTTTACATTAATCTCACGTAATGGCGGCTTCTGCTCCTGGCAGTGTTATCCATACATTTATTTGTTTGTGTGCGCCACAAAATCAACAATGGTCGCAACATTTACATTTTTATTTTCATTTAAAACGGAGCGCTCGGTGGTGCCTCTCTTGTGCACGCGCTCTCTCTCTCTCTCTCTCTCTCTCTCTCTCTCTCTCTCTCTCTCTCTCTCTCTCTCTGTGAAGCCCCTAGACAGCGCCTCTACTACATCACACTGAGTGAAAGAATTCAAAGTTGGATGTGTTTTCCATGCGGATTCCTCTGTGTACTTGCATTTTCACGTAAACGTCATGTTACTGACAGAGAAGACGACTGATTCGAGTTTATCATGAAAGGTTAGAAGTGTTTTCCCACACACACTGGTTCTCTATGTGCTTGTGCGCGAGCTCTCTCTCTCCTATGCCCGTGCATGCCTTCTGTAGTAACTCTGTGTAATGGCAATTTTGTAATTTGCGCGGAATTGTCTGCGATGTCTCGTCTATAAATCAAGATTTTAGTAACTTTGTAGTTAAAGTAACAGCTGGTTGGATTAAACACAAGGTTATTGGGTCATGTTTAGTCACTATTTTAATAGTCTTTGGGGTGGTTTCCTGGACAGAGATTAGCTTAAGCCAGAACTAGACCTTAGTTTAAATAGGAAATATAATTAGTTTAAACAAACATGCCTTACTAAAAACATTACTTGTGTGCATTTTGAGGACAAACTAAAGGCACTGATGTATTTAAAGATATGTCAGTGCAAGATGTTTTCAGTTTGGACAGCTCTTATATTTATTTTAGTCTAGGACTAGTCTAATCCCTGTCTGGGAAAACGCCACTATATTTCTGACAACAGAACAGATAATATGTGAAAATAGCATTCAGTTGTGTTAAAATGCTAATTTCAGACCTTATTAATGTACAACTTTGTTCTTTTTTATAAATGTTTGCAATTTCTTTATTGTTTATTAGATTTTCCCCACCTTTTTGCTGATCCAAAAATAATCTGATCTGTGCCTCAAAAACTGTAATGTGATCCGAACTGTGAGTTTTTTTTTATTCGTCACACACCCCTACTAAAGTTAGTACACAGTGATAGCCATAAATGCAATTGTACTAATAATTGGCATAATAATTTATTTCAGTGTTTCGGTTTCGGTTTTTCGGCCTTAGTTTCCTTTTTTCGGTTTTCGGTTTCGGCCAAGAATTTTCATTTCGGTGCATCCCTATATGAAAGTATAAGCTGAGGTGTCAAATATTTAGGGTAAACTTTCCTTCAAATTAAGTTAAACAAGTTCCACTTGATTTTATAAGTTATGTCAACTTAAAAAAGTAGGTTGAATTGACTTGCAAAACCAAGTTGTTTAAAACCTTATGGGTTGTTGGGGACATTTTTTGTCTTAATTTGGCCACAACTTTCTCTGTGTTTCACCAAATGGAATGATTTTTGGTGACAAATCTTATATTGACACATATTTTGAGAAAATGCTTTAAAAAAAAAATCAAAAACTCAACAATATATACCGTGGGAAATGTACTACCCTTTCGGGTTGTTTGTGTACAAAAAAGCCACTAAATTAAGCGTTTTTTATTTTGCATAAATCTGTTAATCACCCTTAGTACTGATCAAAACTGCCAAAATTAAATGTTAAAAAAAATTCCATGATTTAACTTTTACCCATATAACACATAACTTTTTGCACAGGGCTACTAAAGGGTTAATGGTGCCACATGGTGATCAACAGTAAAAATGACAAAGTTTACTTCTTAGCAAAAGGAAAAACCACCAACAATCAAGAATGCATTATTATACGATGTCATGGCTTTGCAATCAAAAAATGTCGTTATAATGGAAGTCAATGGGGAAAAAAGCCACAAACAACTAATTAGGGAGAAAATAATAAAATCTGAGGCTGCACAAAAACTAAAAATGCATTAAAGCCAATGTTTTTACTAATCTTTGACTTGCCAAAGTCCACAATCACTTTTTATATTGAAAATTGGTCATTTTGTGTATTTTCCCCCCAAATCAGTGACATCATTATGAACTTGGCAATTAAAGAGTTAAAATCATGAAATTTTTGTAAACATTTGGTAGTTTTGATCAGTACTGAGATTGATTAACAGATTTATCAAAAAAAAATCTGATTATTTTTACAGCCATTTAATTTAGTGGCTTTTTTGTACATGAACAACCCAAAATGGTTAACTTCATGCTGCATTTTTTACTACAGTGTATTCTTCATCAAAGAAGCGTTGTGGATGTTACAGCAAACGCTCCTGGTATCATATTTTGCAATACAGCAATTTCGGCATCCCAAATCTCATCTTCATAAAACAAAGGCGGTGAGAGAAGTAATTAGATCTTTACATTTGCGCATAAAGTACAACCCGTTGCAAGGCATTGGTAGTGGTTGCTTGGATGCTACTGTATTATTCATCCGCTAGTAAGTTCTGGGTCACTGATAGCATGTTGCTAGGTGATATTCTGGTCTCTAGATATAGCTCTGGTCCTTTCTTCAAACTAAGTCTATGGGATTTTCCACCCATTTCATCACAGGCAAAGCATATAAGTCCAATCCCTCCTCAAACACCCAATACCCAAGGTATCTTTCTACAGCTCAAACGGTGTGGGATGAGCTACACGCCTAATAAGCAATGGTGTTAGTGGCTTTAGCAAACACCACAAATTTCTGAAAAGCTGAACAGTCTGAGGCAGGTAGAGTAACTAAAGTATGGCTTTCATCTGGGCCACTGAGGAGACTGTAGAGTACAGTAGACATCCAAACCAGAGCTGTGAGATTTGAAGGAGGAATGTGTGAGACAGATCGACAGAGAGAGAGAGAGAGAGAGAGAGAGATAAACAAGGAGAATAAGAGAGAGGGAAAGAAGGACTGGCCTGAATCTGTGTCCGCTTGCATTACCCCTGGCGATTTCACAGCAGCACCACGCTGCTGCGAAATAGGACAAGGCTCGGTCTCTGGTATAGTGGTACAAGACTAGTAGAATTAAAGCAAACCTGTTTCGTTTTCTCAGACCACAACAGCGGTGTTATATGCAGCCGTGGTGAAACTGATGAAAAATAAATGAGAACAAAAGCCCACTTCTATCAAAACATGTCATCGTACCCCTCCCATGGGCTGCGTTCAAACAAAGTGTCCACAAGTCAATACAGGAACAATTATTGGACCCAGAGGAAGACCACGGCTCAATAGGGTAACAATAGCATATTGTTTCTCCAATCGGTTTTCAGCTTTTTATTCATCTATCCATTCATCCACTCGCTCTCTGGGGAAAACTAAATCAATTTAGTGGCTCCATTTAATGATTCCATCACTTCACTTATTATCAAGTACATAACAGCACATAATAAAGCAGAAAATAACAATAAAGCCACGGCATGATAAAAAAATGTTCATTAATTTGATCAGTGTCACAAATTATCTTTCTAAAGGTGCAATCCTTGGTTAAAATCAGTTCAAGTATAAACAATCAGTGTTCAAAATTGTTTCCTTGCCTTACAACAATTCACAACAGTAAGCTTACAATAATGATTTATAAGTTGGGTCAGATTTTTAGAAAAGTCATTGTTTTTTAACTAACTTAAATGTATGTATGTAAGATAACCTGCAATTTTATGTTTTAAACAGAGATGGCGATAGAGTGGCAAAAGTGAAGGATTGCAGCTTTAAATAAAAGGCAATTATGCAATATATTAGGGGTGTAGCGGTTCAAATTACGGTTCGGTGCATATCACGGTTTTAGGGTCACGGTTTCAGCACGTTTCGGTACACTTTGGTCACAACAGGCTTCTTTACAAAAATAAAAACCTAAGCCGTTATTAACATCTGCCAAAATCAACATTTTCACTTAAAGGTATAGCGGAAGATTTTCGTTTTCCGGGTGGATCACCTCTGTTATTGGTCATCCCAGATGTCAATCATTCTGATTATATGTTGACGTATGACCTTCGTACGTGCTCGCCTCTAGGTTCACTTTCTGCACATGCGCACTTTCACGTGTATGTGTGTTGTGCTACGGTTTCAACCATTCATAGAAGCTCGCGTTCTCCTGTGTTTTTTTTTTCAAAATGTCTGAGGGTCACAAGAGAAAAAGTGTCTACGAATTGTATGACAAGAAGTGAAAGGACTATAAAGAAAGAAACAAGACCAGAATGTTTATGGGAGACTATTTCACACGCTGGCCGCTGGCGTGAGCTAAAAGGAAAGGTTGGGCTTCCCACGCGAAGTTTCTACTGGAAAGGTACATTTTGTATCATTTTGTATAATCCATTTAAAATCACTGCTAGTAAAAGTTTACGTAAGCTATGATTAGCGATGCTAGCCCTGGCACGAGTCACGAACCGCACAGACACGGTAAACATGCCGACAGCAACTTGTAAACAGAGCGAAGAGAAGAACTGGTCTTTCTCTGCCTCGTGCACGCGTTTAACAGGCGTTTCCTCTCTGGAGGAGGGAGAGTGTTGCGTGTTCATTTTTTTTTAAATATGGAGGGGCGGTTCTTTTAAATAATTCGGGAAAATCTTCCGCTATACCTTTAAGAGCACTTGCATTATTATACTACTAGAGGCCTACCAACTTTACTGTGCACTTCAAAATGGACATAAAATAGCTTAGAACACTGGGTTACTTTTTATATTCTACGCCACTATATAGTTTTTTCGCAAGAAGATCAGTTTGTTAGCATTTAAACACAGAAGGCAATGTGGGCTGTTTCTGTCTCACCTGCGATCGCGTGCTATGAACAACAACCGGGTGATGACGGCGCAAAAAGCGACTTGTCATACTAGATGTAATGCCTTGAGCATACGCCATTCGCGAATTTTAAAGTTTTGTAAACGTTTTCTTGAGCATCGCTGCTGCAGTAGACTTAAATGAAACTGGCAGTGCCGCTATTAGCGTCTTTTCTACTTCGCTTGCCGCGCTAAAAGGTCTGCGCCACACACACACACACACACACGAGGAGGAACTGTGGGAGGATTCGATCCTTTACCAAGAACAGTTACACCCCTTCAATATATATATATATATATATATATATATATATATATATATATATATATTTCTGCGCTATGCTGGCCAGACCAAAGTACGCAAAGTTTTCAAAACCTTTAGTGGGATTACTATGAATTACTACATTTCATGTAACTTAACCTGCCTACCTACAACAAGCTACCTGACTTAAAACACACCTGACATGCCCACTTGAATTGATATGCGTTTCCATGACACAGCTTTTCTTCCAACATCTCTAAAGGAACATAAACAGCTCCGGGAATTCCGACACAGACAGTACAAGTTTTCGTCCATTTTGCGCTTTTTTGGATGCCGCGTTTCTATTGGCCATGGGGTAATCGTTACAGAGGGCAGTGCAAAAGTTAAGCAGTGAATTCTTTTATTTATTTATTTATTTCCTTAATAGTTTTTATCATTGTTTAAATTTGGCTGGGTGGTTAATAATATTGTTGGTCGATATGCCCCAATTTTGAGATCGTCCTATCGTCCGAGCAAGAGTCCAAGACGTGCGCATTGAGTCCACGTGCATGCGAGAAGGAATCCGCGCGCATTACAAGCTCTCTCGTGCAAAGTAAAGCCCACAAACCCTCTCAGTCGAGGAAAAGCATGCAAATGCGCATGTTAATGTGAAATTATAATGATAATAATAAAAACTATCGACAGCTATCGTCATGAAGGCCCGCTATTGGCGATATGTCTGACTTTCGTCAATACACTATACCAGGGGTTCTCAAAGTTTACTTTCAAAGGTCCAAATCTGAATTCTCATCATTTACATAGGTCCGGAAAATCATTTGTTTATATAACAAATCAACACAAAAAGTTTGGGAAAAACATAAATGTGTTTTGCATTTAAACTAAAAATAATTTTTTAAACATAAACACAGGAAATAATGCTTACTATGCTTCTCAATGTCTCAATGAATTACGGTGAAATGACGCTAAATCCATAAGCCAGGGGGCGCTCTCGTGCAGAAACTCAATATGCGCTGCAGACGAAGAACCAGACACACGCAGCTCCAGGAAATGTCTTAAGGATAAATTAATATTGCTGTTCTTCAAACCTTTTCAGGTATTTTCATGATAATAAAGAACATGTATAGTGATTATGTTTGACGAGTGTTGCTTTTTCAAATGCATGTTTTAAACGACTCAAACCAACAGTGATTTCAGATTGATATGGACTTATTAAGTAGCTGTGCATAATATCTGGGTGATGGCTACAGCGTCACACAGGAAATTTTTAAATAACTCGTTTTATTTTCAGACCAGGAATACTCTTAAATCTAAAAAGAAAAAATAACTAAACGAATGGTTGACAAGTTTAATATGCATTTGTAAAGTAGCAAATGCACACATTTAGCAATCACATAAAAATTAATGCACTTGTAATATGAAGTGGACGCGGGTCCGGATCAAGTTCCCGTCGGGTCCGGATCCGGACCGCAGTCCGGACTTTGAGAACCCCTGCACTATACTATCATCTATCGGCACAACCTTAGTTAATAACACATTTGTTTGTGGTGTGACAAACTAAAGAACGCATTTAATATCGGACTTTAAAAAGACTTTAAGGTGTAATGTGTTTTCAGCGCCATCTAGCCTTCAGATTGGGAATTGCAACCAACCTCAATTTCGAAATGCAATGAGAAGCAACGATAGCTGCCACGGAACAAACATGTCACCGCCTGAGACAACGTAGGAACGAAATGCACCCTGTAAAGCAGTTTGTCCAATTAGGGCTTCTGTAGAAACGTGACAGCGATTTCCATGTAAGGGAACACGCGGAGTATGTAGATAAAAACAGCTCATTTAAAGGTAATAACAACAATACAGTTAATTTTGTAAGGTCTTTATACACCACTGATAATATAGTTAGTTATATTGCATTTATGTTAAGGGATTAGTGTTGGGCGGTAGATCGTCCTATCGTCAGCCTGTGAGATTGCGGATACACGATAGTATTGGGGGGGGGGGGCAATAGTTTACTCATTTATTTATTTGTTCATTTTTACTCATTTATGACAAGTCACTTGATTGGTGGACAAGAAGAAGCAAGGGCAACACTGTCATGCCTGCAACCTTCTTAAAACTGATGCCATTAATCCATCCGCATCATTAAGTCAAGGCGCACGAAAAATGTCCTGCGTGCCAGTGAGCGGGAACAACACACTAGTCCATTTCACACATACAGTCTTTACTAGTAATTTACTGGTAAATTGCAGTTAACATGTCATGTGTGAACAGAACCTTTCCGGTAAATCAGTGCTCCCAATTTACCAGTAAGACAGGTTGTAAGATTACCAGTAATTTACCGGTAAGCGCTGTGTGTGAACGAAAAATATAGGATTACCGGCATTTAGAATGATCGACGTCAGACCGCGCTGACAGATCGGGCCAATCAGAAAGTTTTTTATACAGGTGACGCGTTTACCCCCGAACTGTTTACGGACGTTTCCACACACATGCTGCTAAAAGTCGAGCACACCTGAAGGTAAATTCCTTTTTCTCTCCGAGTTTACCGGTATTTTGATACTGATGTGTGAATGATGTCTTGCTGGTAAAAAGACGGAACGTCACTGCATGTGTGAACAGCACATTTTTGTATTTACTGGTAAATTCATTCTGGTAAATTCATGGTAATTTACCAGAGTTACTGTGTGAAAGAGACTACTGTGTAGTTTTAACCGTTGGAGCGCCTAACAACCTTACTAGCTCATTCGTGAGACGGATTACGAGTCATGCGCATTTCAAGTTTAGGTGCTAGAAGGAGTCCATGCCATGCGTATTCAGGTCCGAGCAAGAGTCCAAGAATGTAATGTGTTTTTAGCGGCACTTAGCCACTAATTTAGCGCAATAAGTCCAGGTGCGTGTGAGAAGGAATCCGTGCGCTTTACAAGCTCTTTCACGCAAAGTGAAGCCCACAAACAATCTCATGCGAGAAAAAGCACGCAATGCGAATGTTACTATGATGATAATAACATCGACAACTATCGTCATAAAAGCCCGCTATTGGCGATATGTCTGACGATCGTCGATAAACAATACTATTGTCTATCGGCACAACCCTATAAGAGATCCTTTTAAAAGTTACACACTGCACCTTTGAAATTATTACAAAACAAACTTCACAGGATACCATTTGTCCCCACATCTTGACCATTTTTGCAGTTAATTGTGTTAACCCTGGCTGCTATAAATGCATAACAGATGTAACTTTGGAGTCCTCTATAAAAAAAGCAGCCAGCTTGCGTGCATAAATCTCTTAGAAGCTAGAAGTGAATGCTGGGTGGCGGCAAATCCAGTCTGCTAAAATCCTCCTCCCCGCTTCTTATCTCTGTGGGACACAGGATAACACAGAGCTTCCAGCCCAGTCTTTGTAAATGGATAGATGGCCATGGCCTCACAGCTGCGGCTCCTATTCGTTACACAAGCTGAATTTTTCTTCTTCCTTACACTTCAGCTAATGTTGCGCGTCTCCCAATTACTGTTTTTCTGATGGCAAATTGGCTGAGGTCTTTTATGCGCAATCACAACAGCAATCAAGCGCAATTGTCTTTTGAACGTTGCATGTTGGTCAATAAAGCCCAATCAAATGGTTTTGAAACAAAAAGAAAGATCTGATGTGTGGATTAGGACTCTTGAGAGGAAAACACATCTATTCAGATTGCTGTATTGCAGTAATGACATATTGCTTTGAGTATAGTGGGCTAAGAATGCCAGGCTGGCAGCAAAAGCAGATTTGGCTGAACTGAACTGTCAACAAACGTCAAGTTGAAACTGACGAAGCGCTCCAGTGAATTTCAGCTTTGAGACATCCACTGACTACAGGCTTAAAGGCAGGGTAGGCAGGAATTATCTAAAAAACTTTTTTACAAGTTTGTCTAAACTGTCTTTATATACAAATGCATAATTAAAATGTAAGTACTCTAAAAAAGAGAGTATAAAACTCGAGTGTCTGTAGACCTCTCACGACTGTGTCAAACACAGTTAATTATTTCCATCCGGGACGAAACATATGATTAGCTTGCTCAAATATCACTCTCTCTCGCGACCATGGCTCCACCCGTTGCTATGGGATCTGCCCAGACATGCGCACACCCGATTGATTTGAACGTGCACGAGGCAATAGGAAGAGCAATAGTACAGCAGAGAAATAGCACTAACAACTCACAGAAACTGCATTCACATCTTACAGTACCTGCATATCCAGTCAGCGAAGGCAAAAAAGGAATAAATGAAGCAATCAAACGAGAGGAAATATCGCGTGGCTTTTCCTCGAGTCGATGATGCGGTAGCGGTATTGTCTGCGGAGTGTAGTCCTCGTCAGAGTCAACAATGCTTTCATCACAGAAACTCTTCCATGCAAAACACTGGCTGAGTGAGTACTAAAAGCCATCCGTTTATAAAAGCCATCTGTTTATATTCCTAGTGATAAAGTTAGGTGTATTATTACATGTGATTGTGACTTGATGTTATTACATGCACCGCGCTAGCTCCTTCCTCTCCGCTGGTCTGAGGTAATTCGCGCGTTCATGTGTTTTGGGGGCGTGGCTTAAGAAGAAACCCAGAAGGGAGGGGGTGGAGTGAATGGAAAAGTTAGCTGTGTTTAAAACAGTGCCGAGAGGTATACAGACACTCGATTTCCACACTCTCCCCTTCAGAGCACCCACACTCCACTTATGCATTGATATATAAAGTCAGTTTAAACAAACTTGCAAAAAAGTTCCTTTAGATAATGCCTGCCTATTCTGCCTTTAAACTTAGCCTTTGTTATATCGTGCCTGAACTGATGAGGAACTTTTATCTTGAGATCCCATTACAAACTGAATCACTGCACTGATAAAACAACTGGGTACTGGTTGGTTTAGGTCAGGATGTCTGCTGAAGTCTGTAGATACTTATCTGGAGAGATACAATGGCTTGTGGCTATAGTGGCCCTTGGAAGTGTCACAACTGGAATCTGTCTTTTCCGTTGCTATGGAGTCGCGGGTTGGAAAGCCCAAGAGACCGGCAGTACCCAAGCAAGAAGATGGGAGAAAACCTGGATGTGCGCATCCATAATGCGGTGTGTCTGAATAATGCTGACCTAAAAACTCTTTTAAGAGGCACATAAATTATTGTCGAAAATCCTGCAGGACTGAAGATCCCAAGGGATGCCGAAGTCATTTAAGCGAAGAATTTGGGAGTTTTATTTTTCTTTGCTTAATAAAGACGATAAGCATTTAGCTTCATAAACAAAGCAAGGAGTTGTGCTCCATTTTGAAGAGATGGAGAAATCAGAACCTCACATATTAACTAGTCTTCCTTAAAAATGTGCTTTGGTTTTACAGTACGGGTAAGTCAATTTATTGACTAGGTTAAGACAGGCCTATAACAATGCCTGCTTGGCCAATTAACAGGAATAGCTCTCTCACGTGTCCTTTGCAAAAACTACAGTACAAAAGCATCATCAATATATCAGTTTAAAAAATATATTTTGTGTGGAATAGTACACGTAAATTATTAATCATTTTAAGCATACACGTCTATTTTAAATGCTATGAAGTATACAGTATTAGGTTATACAGTAGCTGCAAAAATGACATGATAATGCACAATTATTTGTTTTATATTTTTAAAGAACTATTACATAAAAGCTACCTTTAATGCCAGCATACATGTCTACATTATCTCAGTTGCTATTGCGTATAAATAATAAATAAAAATTCATATCAGTCTCTTCTTGAACGAAAAAGTTTGTTAAAAACTGAATAAATACGCATTTTCTCGAAAATTTGTACTTATTTTAAATCACAATTTGGTTGATTTTAAGGAAACGCGTCATCGTCAAGATTGATTTATCGCCATTTGCCGATTCACCGCGCGAAAATAAAGGCGCCAATAGGCGGCGTCAAAGCGCACGTGCTTGCGAAAATGAGGTAACTTACATGCGTTTGCATATAAAAGCGTCATTGCGCCTTTTACGTATTTTAAATGTGCATATATTGTGGTATCCAAACTTTGCCAATGCGCATCCCAAGACAAATGAAGCCAACCAGCAACTAAATTAACAACCATCTCACACAAAAGCATACTGAGTTTCAAGATAAACCGTTTCACAACACATATCTTTCAGCTTGTATATGTGCCATACATTCACTATATAAACAGCTTCTTATGCTAAATCCGTATAGCTTTACTAAGCTGTTAAAGAAGTTGCCTCAAGCTTATCAGTCAACTGGCTCGATCGCGCGTCTCCAGCGCGTCAAAGGTGTGTTGGGTCCATCAAACGATACAAACTTCAGACTTTCCGGTCCTTGCCCTGCACTGCAGATGATAGTAAACTGCAGGACCAAATAATGGGTGCATGTGGAGCGATAACAAAGGTGCGTACCTTATAGCATCCAGCACACTTTCTCTTCTTTTTGGCTCTCTTATCCTTTCTCCAAAGCGAGGCAAACCTCCGGAGAACCGCTTGGGTTTTTCGGATAGTCCAAACGCAGGGGTTGAGCCCTACAGCACTTCTTCTGGAGCAGAGGAGCGAGTATTCCGCATATGTGGAGAGCGCGAAATGCGCGACATCGACCCGAGCGCGCAGCAGACGCCTGGAGACGCGCTGTAATCGGGCTCTCTTCTAACCACGGCGCTCAACATTACAGGGGTTTACTACTGCAGGCGGGGCCACTGTACCCTAACACACCTGCATCTGGGACAAAAATCATACGAATAGGGTTTTGTATCGTTTTTGTAAAATGGAAAGGGCGAAAATACTTTAAATGATGCTTTGTACAATTTATTTATTTATTTATTTTACAAAAATGTAATTAATTAAGTTAACGTTGTTCGGTTTTTTTTTTAACTCTGAAAAGGTAACTTTTAAACTCATGATAGATACACAGACAGACAGACAATCCTCATTTACACTATAAACAATAATAACTATTTAAAATAACAATAATTACAGACAGACAGACAGACAGACAGATAGACATTTTTGCTTTCCCAAACACAGTTTTGAGGAGATAAACAATAATGACAGACAGACAGATAGAAACAGACAGACAAGAGATATAAATAGATAGACAGACAAATAGACAGAGATGGATGTAAGGACAGAGAAAGACAGACAGACAGACAGGTAGGTAGGAAGACAGACAGACAAATAGACAGAGATGGATGGAATGACAGAGAAAGGCAGACAGACAAATATGGGTTGATGAAAGACAGACAGACAGACAAACAGAAAGATAAATAGATAGATAGATAGATAGATAGATAGATAGATAGATAGATAGATAGATAGATAGATAGATAGATAGATAGATAGATAGATAGATAGAAAAACAGACAGATAGACAAATAGACAGAGATGGATGGAGAGACAGAGAAAGACAAACAGACAAATATGGGTGGATGACAGACAGACAGACAGAAAGATAGACAGGCAGACAGACAAATAGACAGAGATGGATAGAAGGACAGAGAAAGACAGACAGACAGACAGACAGACAGACAAATATTGGTGGATGAAAGACAGACAGACAGACAGACAGACAGACAGACAGACAGACAGACAGACAGATAGATAGATAGATAGATAGAAAGACAGACAGACAGATAGACAAATAGACAGAGATGGATGTAAGGACAGAGAAAGACAGACAGACAAATATGGGTTGATGACAGACAGACAGAAAGATAGATAGATATATAGAAAAACAGACAGATAGACAAATAGACAGAGATGGATGGAGAGACAGACAGAGAAAGACAAACAGACAGACAGACAGATAGATAGACAGACAGACAGACAGACAAACAGAAAGAGATGGATGGAAGGACAGAGAAAGACAGACAGACAAATATGGGTGGATGACAGACAGAAAGATAGATAGAAAGACAGACAGATAGACAAATAGACAGAGGTATACAGACAGACAGACCGACAAATATGGGTGGATGACAGACAGACAGATAGACAAGTATACAGAGATAGATGGAAAGACAGAGAAAGACAGACAGATAGACCGATAGATAGAAAGACAGACAAATAGACAGAGATGGATGGACAGATAGACAGACAGACAAATGTGCGTGGATGAAAGACAGACAGACAAGTAGACAGAGATGGATGGAAGGACACAGACAGATAGACAGACAGATAGATAGATAGATAGACAGACAGATAGACAGATATGGATGGAAGGACAGAGAAAGACAGACAAAAAATTGTGGATGACAGACAGACAGACAGACAGACAAACAGTACATAGATAGACAGACAGACAGACAGATAGACTGTACATAGATAGATAGACAGACAGACAGACAGACAAATATGGGTGGATGAAATGCAGACAGACAGACAGACAGACAGACAGACAGACAGACAGATAGATAGATAGACAAGTAGACAGAGATGGATGGAAGGAAACAGACAGACAGACAGACAGGTAGGTAGGTAGGTAGGTAGACAGACAGATAGACAGATATGGATGGAAGGACAGAGAAAGACAGACAAAAATTTGTGGATGACAGACAGACATATAGAGAAGATAGTTAGATAGATAGATAGATAGATAGATAGATAGATAGATAGATAGATAGATAGATAGATAGATAGATAGATAGATAGATAGATAGATAGATAGATAGACAGACTGTACATTGATAGACTGTACATAGATAGACAAACAGACAGACAGATAGACTGTACATAGATAGATAGACAGACAGACTGTACATAGATAGATAGACAGACAGACAGACAGACAAATATGGGTGGATGAAATTCAGACAGACAGATAGATAGATAGACAGACAGACAGACAAGTAGACAGAGATGGATGGAAGGACAGAGAAAGACAGACAGACAGACAGATAGATAGACAGACATGGATGAAAGGACAGAGAAAGACAGACAGACAGACAGATAGATAGACAGACATGGATGAAAGGACAGAGAAAGACAGACAGACAGACAGACAGACAGACAGACAGATAGATAGATAGATAGATAGTAATTTTCTCCAACCCAGTTTTGAAGAGATCAACAATAATCATGGCTTCTCTCCCACTTTTCAAACCAAACAGATAAACAGACAGACAGAAAATCTAAAGTGGCAGGACTGATAAGTGCCTTTCAGTACAGTACATCCACTTTCTCTGTGGGAAGGGATTCATTAATAAACACTCTCTGACTTAATCAATACGTTCAATGTGGGAAAGTTTCCTCTGTATACTGACACAGAGAAAGCTATTGAGCACCAAGTCCAAACCTGAACTGACTGCACAAGATTCCAATGTTCACTAATGAATGTGCTGCATTGTATGCAAAAGAAAAGAGCAATGAAATGGGATTTTAATAAGCATGAATAGGATTCATAATGGATCCGAGTCTATCGGCTTTTCCTCTTTTTCTCTTGGCTGTCTCTATATCTCTCCCTCTCTATCTTTCCATTTATCTTTCTCTCTTTTGTTGTCTTCATGCGTTAATCACTATAACCTCCTGGATGTCTCCACCTTCATTTGTCTTTGATTTCTCCGTCAGTCAAAAGTGGGGCAGCAGTCTGCAGTAATAAGTCTGCCTTCTTAACCCTCTCCTACTGTAAAACCTTCAAAAACCACATGATCCAAAAGCCAAAAAACTGGGTCTCGGTGTTATAATTGGAACTCACGGTGAGCGGCAAGACCAATCCAGAATGGACAGTTAGAAAGAAATCGCAAATTTACAGTATATTTAATCCTCCAGCAAACATCCCAGAAGGAACCGTTGTATAAGCATGCCATTATCTCGAAATATATATATATATATATATATATATATATATATATATATATATATATATATATATATATATATATATATATATATATATATATATATATAACGTGAGTTTAAAACGTTACTTCAGTAGATGTGCTCCACCTTTAGTGAATTTGAAATCTTTTTCTCGAAAGTAGATTACAGATATACTGTATGAATAATATGAAACAGGATGCTTCATGAGGGTTTTAGAGAATATTTTCATCCAAAGTGCTGAAATAAACTTAATAACACCAACAAATTCAATAGCGTATATACAGTACCTCACATATTATGTCCTAGATTGCTAGGTTTCAGAGTAGGTTTTGTGAGACGCAGTGTACTCTTCTGTTGCTCAGCTGTGCCTCTGGCCTACATTAAACTGACCTGTTTTCTTATCATCATCATATATTTAGGACTATTGGTGATCAAACCCTTAGAGACTATAGCATAGATTAAAGCGATAGTTCACTCCAAAATAAAAATTCTGTCATCATTTACTCATCCTCAAGTTGTTGATGGTACTTCCATAGTAGGCCTATTTGTTTTTCCTACTATGGATGTCAATAGGTACTGTCAACTGTGTGGTATCCATCATTTAATAAAATAAAGAAACTCATACAGGTTTACACCAACATTATGGTGAGTAAATAATGACAGAATTTTCATTTTGGGGTTAACTATCGCTTTGAATCTGGTCTTTTGCTTTATACAAACTACGGATGATTTATATAACTACATCTATTTATAAGTTATATTGTGCCATTTATGCCATGGTGGCAGGTTTAATGCAAGTTATTTTTTATAAAAGGTAGTAAACTGATTTTAAGGGTGTTATGGGCTATTTCATAGCAAGTCTGCCACCCTGTGGTACATCTGAAAAACAACAAATATGTTTTTCATTTACAAATGAACCATCATCTGTATAGACTAGAGGGTATGCACGTGACGTCACCTTCGGCGAAAGTGTCTGCGGTTACGCCCACTGAGTGGCAAAAGACAGAGCGGCAAAATTTGAGTCCACAGACCACAGGTGGGTAAAAAAAGTATTTTGTCAAGTATTTGTATTTTATCAGTGTTTTTCCTTGAAAAACATACATTCCAAAGCATATTATCATAATTTTTACTCTATTACATTTCATAAATAAAAGTTTTTTATATTGAAGTACATTAACATACTTTTACTTGAGTAAAAGCACACAATTTTAATATAATTTTAGGTATTAAATAAATTTTAATATGCAATATTAAAGAATACACAGTATGATTATATGTTTTAGAATGTAGTGAAGTAAAATTTTTCCCAATACAAACACACTAATAAAGCACAGATGCTTGGAAAATGTAACTAATGTAACTAAGTATTGTCCACCTCTGCTATCAAGTCCAACTAAATTCAATTTAAGCTGATAATAGTCAGTTTTACTGGCATTTTCGCAGCACCCGCTATGAAAACCAGCCATTTTGTTGAACGTTTGCCACTCGACGGTGCGAGTTCCGGCGTGGTCACGTGGAAAAGTGACGTCAATACATAACCTCTATATTAACATCACTACAAAAGTCCTTAATAGATGCACTCTTTAGGTACAAAAGTGTACTTTTTATTGTACCTTTATTTCCTAGAGTCAACTAGTTGGATTAAATGTTGTCTACTGGTACCGTGGTTGAAAACAGACTCAAATATACCTAGTAGCAAAAATGTCTTCCACAAAAATTTATAAAGCTAGCATATATTAGCAAAGTTTTCATTTCTATTTTTGTTTTGGTTTAATAAAGCCAACTCAAAATCTCGTCACGCTCATTTTCCAGCTCCCCTAGAGTTAAACATTTGATTTTAACCGTTTTGGAATCCAATCAGCTGATCTCCGGGTCTGGCGGTACCACTTTTAGCATAGCTTAGCATAATCCATTGAATCTGATTAGACCATTAGCATCGCGCTAAAAAATAACCAAAGCGTTTAGATATTTTTCCTATTTAAAACTTGACTCTTCTGTAGTTACATCATGTATTAAGAGCGACCGAAAATTAAAAGTTGCGATTTTCTAGGCAGATATGGCTAGGAACTATACTCTTATTCTGCCGTAATAATCAAGGACTTTGCTGCTGTAACATGGCTGCACAGGCGTAGTGATATTACACAGTGCCCGAAAATAGTCCCCTGCTATAGAGGGTATGCACATGATGTCACCTTCGGGAAAGTGACTGCGGTTAGTTACACCCACTGAGTGTCAAAAAGTCTGAGCGACAGCATTAGCATAGCGTGAAAAACGCATCTAAAATTGGAAAAGTAGTTGTGTGATATTTTCAAAAAAAGTTAAGTGTGCCTTTAAACCTGCTTGTACCTGCATTTAAAATTAGGAAGCGCTTATATACTGCACGAGAAAGTTTTTGAAAATATGTAAATGTATTTATTGAACAATTTATTGTGGCTGTAGACGTGAAGCTTGGTACAGAGGAACAGACACGAAACAGGACATCTGCGGTACAAACACAAGACAAGGTGGAAAGATCAGGAAAGAGGAGAAGATGAAGGGTTTAGAAGCACTTCCTGTGGACAATGGAGGGTCCGGCCTCTTCGTATTCATCTTTGCTGATCCACATCTGCTGGAAGGTGGAAAGGGAAGCCAGGATGGAGCCACCAATCCAGACAGAGTATTTACGCTCAGGAGGTGCAATCATCTATCGAGGAGAAAGAAAATATGTTGTCACCTTGAATTAAACATTTTTTTTAACTGGCAGATTATAAACTGTACTGTACCTTGATCTTCATGGTGCTGGGAGCCAAGGCTGTGATCTCTTTTTGCATCCTGTCACCAATACCAGGGTACATAGTGGTACCACCAGACAGTACGTTGTTGGCATACAGATCCTTACGAATGTCAATGTCGCACTTCATGATGCCATTGTAAGTGGTCTCATGGATACCAGCAGACTCCATACCTACAGAAAAATAAATGGAAAAGCACCTTACCATTACTGAAATACAGCATGATTTGATGCAAAATTCATTGTAGCTCGGATTACATAACAGCACAGATTTAATTAAGGGAAGAACCACAGCCTAGACATTGTTTTATCAGTATTATTAAATAAGGAAACGGTGATGGATGAATAATGTCAAGACTAAAAATGCCAAAAATAGACCACCATCCACCCTAACCCTCTGGCCATATACCAAAACACTCCTAATTAGCTTCAATGTCAAAGGTGATCAATCACCCTGCCAGCATTTTGCTGAGAATTCAGTCCTGTGTAGGAAAAATCTCAGAAAAATTGCAGCCGTTTCTCTGTGGGAAACTTGACCGCTTCGCTGTGCACATGAATGGCGAGTTTAATTGTGCTACCACAGGAAGAGCGATGTGAAAATTATGAAAGAATTATTAATATCATTAATTTTTCATCAATGAGATCCATGCTTGGCAATGACTCAAATGGAAGAATGTATTTTGAGTGAGATTTCAAAAGTGTTCGAACAGTAAATGAATAATTGATTAAAAAAATACAGAATGATGGAGGGGTATTTAAAACTTGTCTGTCATTAAAAAGGAATCCCTTAAAAATAATGTGGTCCTGTCAACTGGTACAGTGTTGAGTTAGCAATCCTAGCTCAAGTCACTTTGGATAAAAGCTGACAAATGCATGTATAATTTTTTTTGTCAATTAAAACATATATTTTTATGTTGCTGTTTAAACTTGTTTTTATAAGTTACTTTTTAAGCAGTAAGTTGAATTGACTTTCAAAACCACTTTTTTTTAAAGTGTGGCTTTCCAATTCAGTAATTTTTTTGTTGCATACTGAGGTCTATTGGGAACTTTTTTATTCGTTTCTTAAAGTTCTATAGTATTTAATATATTATTAAAGGTGCAGTGTGTAAATTTGAGCGGCATCTAGTGGTGAGGTTGCGAATTGCAGCCAACTGCTCAGTCCACTACTCACCCCTCACTTTTGAAACACATAGAGAAGCTACGGTAGTTGCCACCGGACAAACATGTCATCTTCGGAGACAACTTAGTAAAAACACTTTGTCCATTAAGGGTTTCTTAAGAAACATGGCGGCACAAAATGGCGACTTCAATGTAAGGGGACCCTCGATGTATGTAGATAAAAACGTCTCATTCTAAGGTAATAAACACATAACGGTTCATTATGAAAGGTCATTATACATCCCTAATAATATAGATTTGTATATGATTTTGCATTTCTGTCAAGAGATCCTTCTAAAAATTACACACTGCACCTTTAAGTTTTTAAGATCTCTCTAATTGTTTTTTATATAATTTTGTAAGTATATATTTGTAAGTATACAGTTACTGTCTCAGTATTTAAAGTCAAGAGGGGATCGTGCCTTTGCAGTTATCGGATCAATGCTTTGGGAAAGCCTTCCCTTATCATTGAGATCCATGTCCATGCATAAATTCAAATTTAAGCTAAATTTAACATTTTTGAATAATTTTAATTCTGGTCTTATCTTACTATGGCGCAGTTTCCCGGACAGGGATTAGTTTAATAGTTTATTCTCCTAAGACCCGAGCTTTGGTTTGGCTTGCATTTTAGATTTCTTCCAGTTATTTGGGGTTAGGAAGAACCAATAAATATAATAACCAAATATTTTTCTTTGAACATGAAGCACTGTAAGTGTCCACGTTTGTGTACAACAGGTTCCAGTTACACAAAATTAAGTATTATGGTGCACATAACAAAAAATGTCCACACCAGGTCTTAGGAGGTAAAAGGTGGGGTGCATGATCTCTGAAAGCCAATGTTGACATTTGAAATCACCTTAACAAACACACCGATACCCCAATAGTATCTGGACCTTCTTTTTATAGACCCGCCCCACACAAACGCAACCCAGGCAACGATGTCAGTTAGTAGACACGCACCTTACTGCTGATTGGCTACAAATGTGTTTTGGTTCTCGGCCCGACTCATCATGCACCCCGTCTTTAAGCCAGGACAAGGCATAAGTTGGGAAATATAAGGAATATAAGGAATTTTATGAAATATAACTTTTAACAAACATGCCTTACTAAAAACATTACTTGTGTGCATTTTGAGGCAAAACAAAGGGCACTGGTGTATTTTAAGATATGTCAGTGCAAGTTGTTTCAGTTTGGACAACTCTTACAGTCTTATCCCTGTCCGGGAAACTGTCCCTATGTGTTTATGTGTTTTCCTCTTTTTTCTTTCCTTTTTTTTCATCCTAGACTTTTATTCTGTAAAGCACAGTGGTCAACTCTTGTTGTGTTTATATCGTAGACTGTAAAAAAAAGATGTGCTATATAAATAAAATGAAAATATGGATATGCTATACACTACCAGTCAAGGTCAAACATTTTAAAACACTTGATGGAAATGTTAACTATGATTTTAAAAATCTTTTAATCTGAAGGTGTATGGTTAAAAGCTTGAAAGATAAAAAATATACAGATCAATTTTGTTATTAGAAAACTACAATTTTATTTTAAAATAATATTTATAAAATTGACAATTATTTGACTATTGAAGGAAAAGCAGCCAATGACAGCCCAGCTTCTTGATAAAATGACACAAGTAGGGTTTTGCAATATTGAGGCAAAGGGTGACTGCACTTCAGATGATAAAATATAACAGAGTTTTCAATTATTTTGGATGCTTTTAGTCACCAACATCATTCCCACAGTTACATTTGTGTTACACCAGTTTGGACGAGTTTATTATTATTTTATAATATAGAAATTGTATAGTGTTTTAAAACTTTTGACTGGTGGTGGTGTATATCTAAAATAATTTATAATTTCTATTACAGAGGTTAATATTTAATTACATTAAAATGTATGTAATTATTAAATGTGATATATTATGTCAAATAAAATAATAAAGTGTATATATATAAAACCGGAAATGATGGACTAACCAATGAAAGAGGGCTGGAAGAGAGTCTCGGGGCAACGGAATCTCTCGTTACCGATGGTGATGACCTGACCGTCGGGTAACTCGTAGCTCTTTTCCAGGGATGAAGAGGAGGCAGCGGTCGCCATCTCATTCTCAAAATCAAGGGCCACGTAACACAACTTCTCCTTAATGTCGCGCACAATCTCCCTCTCAGCTGTAACAGAGAGTTACAAAAGATTTTAAGTATGTATATTAAAACAAAACACCTCGGGTACAATTACTTTTCAAAGCAGTTACTAATGTTTACCAAGAGGTGGTGCTGTTTAGCTAATTAAGATACCATTACAGTATTTTAATCATTTTTTTTGTTCATTATTTATAATTATCATCTTGTAATTTATAATAATATTTTAATAATATAAATGCAGTGAATAAGTGCATAATGCACGAGTTGGGTTACCAGTGGTGACAAATGAATAGCCTCTCTCAGTGAGGATCTTCATCAGGTAATCTGTAAGGTCTCTGCCGGCCAAGTCCAATCTCATTATAGCATGTGGAAGGGCGTAACCCTCATATACGGGCACGTTGTGGGTCACACCATCACCAGCGTCGAGCACAATACCTGAAAGAGTGTCAAAATATAAAAAAAACGAACAATTACAGTATGACAATATACCGCTGTGCTGCTGTAGGTAATGCTGACCTGTGGTACGGCCAGAGGCGTACAGGGAAAGCACAGCCTGGATGGCCACATACATAGCTGGAACATTGAAGGTCTCAAACATGATCTGTAGAAACATAAATTAATAGATATTTAAGCACACATTGCATTAACTAATTAAATTAAATTAGTGTATAGACCGTTTTATTGGACGCACGTGAGGTGACGCGATACGCGTCTAGTCCGAACTTCCGGTTTCAGTTTTTTAATGGTCTGGCTAGTACTAAAAACTTTAATAACCTCGTTGAAAATAACAAATGCTTAGGTTTCCTGGGTAATCTACGTGTTGTTTATTTTGCTTGTTCTATAAATAAACTACGTTTAAAGTACTTTGTTGTTATTTATTCTTAGCGAGTTTACCGGAAGTTACGTGTTGACCACGAACGCCGCTTGTTTATGTTGTTACTGCTGAAACTGTGAGTCAGGTGTACAGTTAAAGCAAAAGAAAGGCTTGCCTGGGTCATCTTCTCCCTGTTGGCCTTTGGGTTCAAAGGAGCCTCTGTGAGGAGGACGGGATGCTCCTCAGGGGCGACACGGAGCTCATTGTAGAAGGTGTGGTGCCAGATCTGATAATATAAATATAACTTCAAGTTGATGGTACTTTATAAATATGCATTGGCTTTGCGTTTGATTCATGATCTACCTTCTCCATATCATCCCAGTTGGTGATGATGCCGTGCTCAATGGGATATTTGAGGGTCAGGATGCCTCTCTTGCTCTGGGCCTCGTCTCCTACGTAGCTGTCTTTCTGTCCCATACCGACCATGACACCCTAACCAAGAAAAACAGCCTGTCAACCACAATCCACACACACGGATGGGTGGAGTTTATCCCAGCTGACATCTCAATGATACTACTGTAAAGGAATCTTGTTCGAATAGCGTTTGCAATCCGTTGATATTTTCAGTACAAGCACTGTTAACAGTTGTATTATGGGTCAAAGGTTCAGGGTAAGCTTAACTGCCGTGAGTGTCTTAAGAGCTGCTTTACCGGAGCCACTGAGTGGATACAACACATAAGAATAAACCCCAGACGGCCTAAATAAAGGTTGCTCGCTGGTGGTCACCTGATGGCGGGGTCGGCCCACAATGGAAGGAAACACGGCCCTGGGAGCATCATCTCCAGCGAAGCCGGCCTTCACCAGTCCTGAGCCATTGTCGCACACCAAAGCGGTGGTCTCCTCCTCGTCGCACATGTTTGCTTAGACAGCTGCTGTTTGTTTTGGTGTTCAAGAGGAAACAAACATAAAAAATACACATTAAAAGGCAGATTAAATAATTAATTTAGACTGAAACTAAACTAAAACTAAAAACTGCTAATTCAAGATTCATCTTTTGTGGTTAAAAAAGCCTTGATCTTGCTGTAGATGCGATCTTACCCTCCCTACTGTATAAGCTTGTAATATAGGGTAAATAATTTATATTGTATAAATATTTGATATATGTCATCTTGGGTCGCACATAGAAAGGATCTTAGCTTGGATGTTCATAATTTTTTAATGTAGCTAGTGTACAGCAACACTTTTGTTCAGTTTTTGAAGATTTGGACTTTATACATGGTTATACTTTGCTGTATGTAATGACTATCAGTAAAGTATCTAATCTACTCACTTGATAAAAATGTAATTTTACTACACTTTAAAAAGTTAAAAGTTGGATCAACTTTAAAAAATTACTTCAATTGGTAACAACTGAATTTAATTTTTTTCCACTTAAATGTTTCACTTAAACATATGAGTTTATGCAACTTAATTATTTAGGTGTTACTAATTGAAGTAATTTTTTAAGTTGATTCAACTTTAACTTCTTACAGTGTACAATAAAAAAGATTTGATTCACTAAGTCCGATTAAAAAATACTTTGTTGAAGATCTCAAATCCAAAACCTGGAAAAAATTTACAATTAAATTTTTTAATTTTTATTTTAGTGAATCAAATTGAAATATTAAATGAAAGCATCTAAATTTATGTACATTACGGAATTTCAATTTTTCTTCAACTTACATTTTTCACTTAAACATACGAGTTAATGCAACTTAATTATTTAGGTGTTACTAATTGAAGTAATTTTTTAAGTTGACCCAACTTTTACTTTTTACAGTGTACAATAAAAACGATTTGATTCACTAAGTCCGATTAAAAAAAAACTTTGTTGAAAATCTCAAATCCAAAACCTGGAATTTTTTTTTATTTTTTTTATTTTAGTGAATCTAAGTTAAGGTACATTACGTTTTCTGAATTATTTCTAAATTACTTCATCAAATTCATCACTTCGCCAATGTAAACTTTTTTGACCATACATCAAATATCTTGATTATTTCTAAAAAATAGAAATACCAAATCATCATTACACTGTAAAAATTATATCAAATTAACATTTTTATGTTACTTTAACTTAACAATTTAAGTTAAACAATTTCAACTTGTTTTTATAAGTTATGTCAACTTATTACCTTAAGTTAAAACCTAAAAAAGTAGTTTAAATTGTCTTGGAAAACCAAGTTGTTGCTGCATTTTATTATTAAACTGTAAAAAAATTATGAAGAAATTACAGTATTACCGGTTATTTCTGACAACTGGCTGCCAGTAATTTACTGTAGATTTTACATTGATGTTATTTACTGGCAACAGTTTGTTCAAAGTTAAATGAACATGAAACATTTTCAGTCT
Source organism: Misgurnus anguillicaudatus (assembly GCF_027580225.2). Lineage (NCBI taxonomy): Eukaryota > Metazoa > Chordata > Actinopteri > Cypriniformes > Cobitidae > Misgurnus > Misgurnus anguillicaudatus. Next base: position 16,707,452 of record NC_073342.2, on the reverse strand, counting down.
TTATCTTCTACAGTAAGTTACTGGCAACCCGCTGCATAATTACAGCAATTTTTTTTACAGTGTACAGTGTATATTTAACTTTTCCTAATTTATATTAAACTTACTGGGGCGGTTTCCCGGACAGGGATTAGACTAGTCCTAGACTAAAATAAATGTAAGAGCTATCCAAACTCACAACAGCTTGCACTGACATATCTTACAATACATCAGTGCCCTTTGTTTTGCCTCAAAATGCACATAAGTAATGTTTTTAGTAAGGTATGTTTGTTAAAACTAGTTATCTTTCCCAATAAAACTCAGGTAGGGCTGGCTTAAACTAATCCCTGTCCGGGAAACCACCCCATCAACTTAAATAAATGTTAGTCTTAGTCTTTTGGACCTCACGTCTAACTAAAACATTACACTTTCCACTGAATATTAAATAATCCATGTACTCATAATTCATCCAGAAAGCTCAGCTAAACTGCTTGCTGTAGTCCAACAAACCAGTTAACCAATAAGGATCCCTTACAGTCGACTCACCCCGGAGAGCTTGTAAAAGAGGCCTGGAAATGTTACTCCCTCAAGAGCGGTAGAAGAGAGTGAGCGACCCGTTCACCTGCCGCCCATATTTATATACCTTTCACCAGGAGCCCCGTCGCCTGGGCCGCAAAACCTCGGGCCTTTTTAGGACACATTACAACCCCGCATCACACAAAGGTGGGCCGTCCCATGTGAAGACAGGGGGTCTCACAATGGCGGCCGTCAAAGCGACAGTTGCATTTAATATTAGAAGATAATTTATGGCCCTCGAGGACAGTGGGGACTATTGTTGGAAAGAGTGCCGGCCAGATCACTGGAAGAGAATGGCATTCTAGTTCTCGCTAAAAATAAGACGGCGTGCATTGGTCATAATGGACGAATGGCCATTTGTCTGTTATGTCAGTTGTGAGGAACTTGTAGTTGGCCTTCAAAGGAAATGAACATTGCTGTTGCATATGGGTGTGGATGTAGGCCTACCAAATCAGGACTGATTTTCAAGGTCTATCCCCAAATGAAAGTCATAGCGTTTAGGAAACTAACAATGCGTTTTAGTCTGTTTGGGTGCAATTACGTTTAAACAAAAGAACGTTAATTGCATAGCAGTATGAGAATTGCAGATGGAGTAAGAAAAGACTCGTCTCATTTGTGTTGGTGTATGAAGGTCAAATGTCAGCAAAAGTTTACTTTTTTTGTGACCAGTTGTGTTCTTCGGCTCACAACGAGTCTCAAGTAGCTGCAGTTTGGCCATCTGTCAGCTGGCGGCCCCCCAATAACAGCAGTAGTAGCGTCCCGTCACCTGGCCTTACATTCTGTCAGTGACACCCTGACAGATCCACCAGCATTGACTGTAGATGGTAAAAGAAACATTTGCACATGCATACATGTACACACACACACACACACACATTTGCTTGCATTGTATTCTTGTAATAACAAAATATTTGATTTCAACATTCCTGGTTAAAGAAACCACCAACTTCCTATAGACTTTCCGTACTAAGTTTATTACTGTAACTTGTATTCATCCTACAATGTAAAAAGTAAAAGTTGAATTAATTAACAAAAATAATTTCAATTGGTAACGCCCAATAATTTCAACTTAAATTTTCTCACTTTTAAATATTTCAGGTGTAACCAAAAGTTTTTTCACCTTAAATGTTTCACTTAAAATATTATTAAACTTAATTTTTTAAGTGTTACTCATTAAAGTTTTTTAAGTAGAGCAGCTTTCACTTTTTACAGTGTAATATTCATTTTAATTAAAGCTAAATACTGAAATTATGGAAATGTTATCCTTAACTGTTTAAAAAATGGTCAACCCCAGCTGTCATTGGGGCAGTACCCTTTAAAAAGCTCCTAATATGCACCATTTAGGTACATATATGCACATTTGGTACCGTCATATGTATCTTTGAGTTGCTTATAAGCTTTCTTTGGTACTAATATCAGGGTTCCCACACCTTAGTTAACTTCAAATTCAAGAACTTTTCAGGTCCAATACCCCTTAAATTCAAGGACTAAATGTGGGGACACATTTCACGTGAGAGCAAGGTTACATCATGTTACCCTTTAGGATACATTGTTACATTTCCCTTTCGAGGGAACTCGTGCTGCGTCACTGCGTTGACACTTTGGGGACGCCTCCAAGGGTAAGTGCGTCTGAATGTGTATATCAAATTCAACAATGGTGAGGCTTAATGACAAAGACAGGGTGACGCCGGAGCCAGGAAGTATATCGCATCTGTAATATTGCCAAAGACGGCGTTACAGGGATGTAGGAAGTATGGCAAGGGAGACGCAGCGTCTCGTTCCCTCTCAGAAAACAACAGTTACATACGTAACCCGAGACGTTTTCATGTGTCAAACACAACCATGCAAAAAAGCATTTGGATATGAATCAATATTCACATACAGAAGATATAAACATTTAAAGCGAACAGTTTAGCATGTGTGCTTAAAAAGTCTAGAATGTTTATGATATTATCCTACACTACACAGGGAATAATATGGATTTTACTTTCAATGACCTGTATCTATGTATGTTTTAAAAAACGTCCCAGGCCTTGAATTGCCCCCCCACAGATTCACAAACTTTCAAGGATTTCAAGGACCCGTGGGAACCCTGTAATATGTACCTACTAATATGACCTGTTTATGTGCTTATATTTTGAAAATGTACCACCCCGGTGACAGCTGGGGTACATATTTAAAAAAACATTTCTGGTGGTGTAGCTTACAACTGTAATAAAAAGTAGCCTATGTGTTGTTTATTGCTTAGTATTACATGACCTCACTGCATGTTTGTGCACATTTGTAAAAAAAATAAATTAAGCGATGTGAAATCTCACGGCTGATATTATTTCCAGAAGGTCAAGTTCATGGCAATTGTGGGTTACAGGATTTCACACATGCAGCTACCAACCAGTTTGGCAAATCTAGAAGGTCATTCAGGTTATACAAAAGAATTTGCAGACTGTGCACGCATGTGTACAGTATACACAACAACAACAACAACAAAAGAATATGCTAAAGCATTCATTGTCCCATATATGTATTTATATGCTTTTCTTTCCTTCATTCCAAATGACCCTGTGGGGACAGAAGCAGATGGCAGGGCTGTTTGTACATTTGTTTCTACCCAAACACATGTGTAAACATTTCATCAGCAAGCTAAATATAAAGACAATTGGTGTAGGATATAAGGCAATATATACTGTAAACGTCTCTGTGATAAAATGATCCAATTTATGATTAATGATGAAATTTCTGTGTCTGTGAATGGTTGTCACTTTGCTTTAAAGCACCCACACAGTCCCATCAACCTGTCATCAAATCGCTGACCTACAATGTCCCTGGTAACAGTGATACTTTCTAGAGAGTGAGAGTGAGTGAGTGAGTGAGTGAGTGAGTGAGTGAGAGAGAGAGAGAGATTTGCTGCTATATTTTTAAGGATTTCTTAAAGAAGAAATGAATCATTTTTAAAATTTTTGCAGAACGAATTAATTTTTTGGCGTTTATTAAATCAGTGTAAATTAAGCTTTACAAAGTACATCATGTGGATTTTTATTTTTGTGATGTCTTTTATCTGGCCCTTACACACAACATAAACATAACACAAGTTATAAATCGTTTTTCCAAAGAAATATTTTTCATTGTGATATCATATGTTTATGGTTATGTTCATGTGCCAATCATGCCAGGGAGTTTATCTGGTCAGTAAACCAAACAATATTTCTTTCCATATTAAAGCACATTTGTGTATCATGTGACCTGTCCGCCGCTCTCCTGTCGCTGTTGCCTTTGTCTCATAGCTCAAATTCCTGCACACTAAACATAGATGCACATTCTCAATGCCCCACAACAATGCATTATGGGATAGAGCAAAGACATCTGTGCTGATTTTTAATACTCCAAAATGTCAGGGAAGTTTTTCCTAAATTACGTTATAGAAAAAAAGTAAACAAATGACACTGTTGACATGAGTGTGGATACAGTGTCAAAAATTTGAATAGCTGTCACTGGGGAAGTACCCTTTAACTCTTTCCCTGCCATTGACGAGTTATCAATTAAGAGAAAACATTTGCATAAAAAAGTGTTCCTGATGAAGTTTTATGTAAAACTGCAATACCGCACTTACCCAATTTATGAAAAAACTAAAGCCAAAACGTTATTTACTAATTTTAAACTATGTATGTTTTGATTATCGTTCTGAATCTGATCTCTAACAAAATTCCTTAACAAAAATGCAATTATTTCAGCTTTTTGCTCAAAATTTGTTTTTTTAAAGAAAAATATTCATATTTAAGAGTTTATAAGCACAGATAATAGATGGGATGAAACCGTTTCCTGTTTGTTTATTGTTTGTTTGAAAGCGGAGTCTGTTCTTTTATTTGATATATTTGTATGTTTATATATTTTTAGACGAATTTTTTTCAGGAAGGCATTTTGTTAAACTTTTGAGAAAATCACAAAAAATGCTGGTGGGGAATGTCCAAATATATACCATTTAGATACAGTTATGGACTGTTATAGTACCAGTATGTACCTTTGAGGTACTAATACACACCCTTTGGGGTGTACTTTTTTAAACAGGTACCAGCTTTCGTTAGCTTGGGAAAACCCAGACAACTTCTGGCAAATTTAGATTTGCTCTGCAAGTAGTCTGACAAAGAGGCCATTCAAGCCCATTTCTAATGCCGAGAAATCGCGGCACCAATCAGAAACGTTGTGGCGGGCTTTACACGATGACGAACGCGCAGCGACGGTGAAGCAGATTTTGTACATTACAAAGATGGATGCCATCGTGAGCCATCAGTCGTTCGAATCAGCTATCACGTCTGTTTTAAGCGATTTAAACTTTTCCTTTTCATTAAAACCCGAACAAAGAACAACACTTGAAGCCTTCATATCTAAAAAAAAAAAGATGTTATCGCTGTCTTACCGACTGGATCCGGCAAAAGACTGATATAGCTCTGCATACGTCATCTCCTTCATTGCTGTGATTGGTTTTAGGTCTATCCAATTGGACACAGATGCATTCGAGAGACATCCGTTGGTGACGCCCCTTTGGAAATGATTTGTCTATGACGCTTTGCCAGACCATAACTCAGTTACTGAGAATGGTCTGGTTTTAACCAGACTAAGCTTTCGTACTTTTCATCTGAGATTATAACGTGTAGCACAATTCAGTGGTTCTCAAACATTTTCGACGTGCGGCCCCCTTTGTGTACGGTGCATCACTTCATGGCCCTCTCAAAAACTATTTACGACATAAAACATTCCAAAAGTTTACATTTTAATAAAACAAAACATATTACATTATACAATGCAGTGCTGTTGGTTAGTAGCCTTATTTTTACGAGGTTTAAGTACACAGAATTTAAGATAAATTAATCAATTTTGTAAAATGTCATTAAACGAGGGCCCCTGGCACCATCTCAGGGCCCCCAGTTTGAGAACCACTGCCGTAACATATACATATATTTTTTTTAAAATCTACAGTTGTTAAATAGATGAGTGCATTGATGTCCAAGACACCTACTTCAATAATATCTGTCACATGATCTTCATTTACAAAACTCAACGTCCAACAGACGGTTTCATCGGACGCACGTGCGTCTGGGCGGAACTTCCGGTCTGGCTAGTGGTTAAACTGAACTTTTGAACAAATACCTCGTCGAAAATAAGAAATGTTTTGGTTTCCTAAAGACAAGGGGAGACGGCGACAGTGGATCAGCGCTATTTGAAGGGAGGTTTGGCAGCCAATCTGTAGATTGCATACATTATGTAGTACATATTTTACACAGTAACGTAAGCCCAGTGTAGTTTTTGATACGCTTTAGCTGCTAATGTAATCTATAAACTAAGGTAATCTACTTGTTGTTTATTTAGCTTGTTATCAGAAATAAACTCTAAATGGACTTTGTTGTTATTGATTCTTTGCTTTGAGTTTACCAGAAGTTTGTTAGTTCCAAGAAAGCTGTTTGTTAGTTCCAAGAAAGCTGTTTGTTTACTGCTGAAACCGTCTATATATCTGGCAATGTGTCATTAAAGATAACTGGTTTTAAATTCAGGTAAATAAATAGTTTTCATGCATTCATAACATTTCGTTTCATTCATTAATTCAAGTAGCATTCTTTATTTCGGATAAAGCTTTGCATCTGTATACATTATATTGTCAATTTCACTGTATTCCTTTATTTTAGCTGTATTCCATATCTGATGTGTGTGTTGAATTTTTTAACGTGTCCATAACACACCCCCACCCGTCAGTGTGTTTAGCATCTTCCTGGTGTCAGTGAGAATTTGAATGCACTTGTTATGGAGGTCCAGGAAGCCGCATGAATTTTGAATAGACAGCCAGGAACTGTGTTCAGAATGCTGTCTGAAAGATATCAGGAAACAGATATGAGTCTTTGATGCAACAGAAATGTTTTTAAAGTTAAATTAATTTTTAAGTCATCCCTCAGGAAACCTAAACCCAAATGAGGAAACAGTATCTGTAGTCGATTTGTTGTGTTCAATCTAAGTATAGTTCAATACTGCAGTGAAAACTGGCCAAACCACACTCAGGTTTGTGCGGCGAGTGAAACCAGTAAGTTGACAGGGAAGGGTGTTCTGCATCCATCCATCAATCCATCTTTATATTATTGCTGTCAAGAACTGCCGCCCGGTCACTCTATCATGTCCGAGCGAGACAGCGGACCCAATCGCAGACAAGGTTGAGGGATATGAAACCAGACATTATTATAAGACAAACACAAAGCAAAAACCCATAAACAGTACTAAAAATAAAACAGACTAGACAGGACTGACTCTAAAAAAACAGAACTGAAACAAGGACTCGACCCAAACACGGACTGGACACAAGCCGATCGACACGATCCGGGAAGATCTGACAGACGACACAACATGATGGTGTCAACGGGGCATTAAATAAGGGAACAAATCACAGAGGAAACTAATCAAACAATGTTGGGAAGAGCTAACGAGGAGACGAGGGGGATGGGGACATAAACAAGACACGGCAGCACACGGCCCTAACAAAGGCCATGTGCTACCACACAAAACGTATATACATATATATTACAGAACTATTTAGGTAAATCAATCTAGTGTAAAACCAGTAGGAAACGTCAAAGTTATGTAACAGTCTCTATCCTCAGCCTATTTCGACAAAGAGCTCCATAGGGGACCGGGATGAATAGCAAGACACCCTCAATCCCAGACTTGATGTATTAGAAAGATATCCGAGCAGGTAAATGAGAAAAATGATTTTGATAAATGCAATGCGTGGAGTCTTTCACAAGGTCCCTATAAAGCCACACCTGGATGATTTACAGGGGTTAATAGCGGTTCAGCCAAGAGATGAGCTCCAGCCCTAAGGGTAAAAAAGATAACATGCTTTGAATTATGTCACAGTTAAGAATAGTTCATTGCTAAGCACCATCTGTCAATGCAGTGCATATTGGGACTGGGATTAATTTCTGTTTCAGTCAATAAATCACAAAATAAGGCACATGCATGGGTTTATGTATCAAATGCCGTGTAAAATGAATGCGTGAACTCAAAATAAACAGATAAAAAGTATTACTGGTTTCATGCCAGTGTCTTGCAGAATTTGTTTGATCATGGCAAGCAATTATAAATAACTTTGGGCCATTTTTAGGCAAAGACGCACAGTAATGTACTGTATAACCTAAGATCTATTGTAGTTTAATTTGTAGTATTCAGTCACTGCAACTGCACAGAAAAGCAATGCATTTTTACAATAATGAATACTGTACCTTTTATATAGCCAGACTTCTGCATATCATTTGACTTTTCACTGCCAGTTTAAATAACTGCTAACAATGTTCATTCCAGAATTCATCTTTTAATCAAATACTTTCGAAATGTACACTTTCTTGAGAGGAATCTATATAATTTACCTAAAATGGCCAGGCAAAATCAAACTGAATTGCAAAAATTATCAAACAGGTTAATCAAACGTGCTAGAACTCGCAGCATTGGTTGAAAAAAATGTCAGTCCTTCCAGAAAAACACAGTTTTTTGTGATTTTTGTGAAAAAACCTTGATCTTGCGATGGGATATGCGGGATATTAAAGCAATAAGCCCCAAGAAGCAGTGCATTTTATAACAGCTTCACTTCGCGTTGTGCCTAATAACGCCCCTTAGCTGTTGTAAAATGCAATGTAACCCCACTGCTTTGCGGGGTTTATTGCTTTTATAAAACGGTTACTTCACATGCATAACGTTAGCAGGATTTCATAAAATAAAACACAAATAAGTTGTAATTATATTAGTCATATTACTCTTCCGCCAAACAAAGTAGTTCCTCAGAGTCAAGTGTGGCTGCAACAGAGCGCAGTTCACCAGCAACACAGACGCAGCAAAGACACAATGAAAATATGATTAAAGACTGTGATGTTTATTTTTATAAATCAACATTCATCTAAAATATACATTAACATTTATATCGTGCAACTGTTGAAGTGATAATCAAATATGCGTGGAAGCATGCTTAACGTTAACATTTTTGTGAAGAACTTTTGTAAAAGATCAGATTCAGAGCCATGAACAGTACTACACTGTGTTTTCAGTGTTGAGTGAATGCGTCAGTGTTTAAGTTGGGTAAGATCGCCATCTAGTGGATAATAGCGGACGTATGAATTTGAGTTAGAAACTCCTCAGAGAACGTTTTCTCTTTATCGACGAGATGACTCAGCAATATTTATTGACATTTATTCGGACATCGCCATTAATTGTGCAATTGTAAAAAAATTTAAAATATGATTAAAGACTGTGGTGTTTATTTTCATAAATCAGTACGCAGCAACAGTGGCGCAGTGATACTTATGTAATGCGGTCTGAACTGTGTGTTTACCGGGGTATTTTATCACGGCTTAGAACGCATTTCAACCAATCAGAATGAAGAATCAGAACGGGCCGTTTTATAATTATGCATTTTTATAAAACTTGCAAAAACTGTGTGAACTTGCAAAAACTGTTTGCAGCTTTTCATTGATGTTCACGCCGCGTAATTACGTCACTTCCTAACATTCCCATGACCAGTGTTGAGAAAAATTACTTTTAAAAGTAATGCATTACAATATTAAGTTACTCCCAAAAAAGTAACTAATTGCGCTACTTAGATACTTTTCATTGAAAGTAATTCTTACGTTACTTTTTAGTTACTTTTTCTTGGCTGAGGTTTGATCTCTTTCAGGCCTTGCAGGTGTTTTTATGACTGAAAAGTTCTGCATTGAGAAATTGCATATTTCATCACAAAAAATTTTAATCAAATTAATTAAACTAAAAAAGTAACTTGCATTAGTTTTTTGAAAAATTAACTTAAATATTAATGTGTACATTTAATAAGTAATGCGTTACTTTACTCGTTACTTTAGTAACGCGTTACCCCCAACACTGCCCATGACAACAGGGGAAATGGTTGCGCATGTGTGAAGTAAATGCCACATTTTGCGACTTTCTGCTAAGATATATATAACTTTTTACTATGAAAATGTTTATGAAATCATCCAAGCCCCGCTTGCATATTTTGCGAGCAGAAATCTGCAATTTATGCAGTGAAAGTGAGGCGTATTTACAAAAAATGCGGCCCCCGCATAAGAAAGCAGACTTTGGCTAATTTTGTATTGAATTATGCGATCGAATAATCACGTTTTTCTGGAGGGACTGAAATGTTTCTATGCTGCTTTTATTAGTTTACTCTCCTTGATGAAAGTCAACCTACAACAGTCCTGCTTACATTTCTCTCTGCATGCTAGAAAACATTTTAACAATGCAAAAAATGAATATGCAGCACCTTTAAGAGCACGCTTTTTGCTTAATATAAAAACACATAAATATAAACACAGAGTTTAACACAAATTAATCCCATGAGCTGCAATATGTACAGTCAAATATAACATATGACCATATTAAAGAGAACATTTGGCATAGAGACTCTATAATAATAATAACAACTTTATAACAATAACTATATCTAACTTGTTCTGCCTATGCCCGGCACTGTTTAAGGAACACCTGAAAACCAGACTTTTAGCTGTGCGTTGAGACGTGTGACATTTTGACTGCAGCCGCAGATTAAGCAAGGGTTTATTGGCAACACTGCATGGCTTTTGGCCCGATGACAGGAACGTGCATCCATTTTGGGCTTTAGGTTTGAGGCTATTGGCCCCATGAGTTGACAGCCCTGGAGACCAGACAGTAATAGCAGTTGTGTTCTCCTCTGGGAACAGCAGTTTTACAGTATATCCAACAGCTATAAACAAAACCAGCTCCAACACACACCCAGGAAACTATCGGGTTGGAATCCACTTGAAGAAATCCAGACCGGCTGTTGTTCAGTGTGATCAATGTGCAACGAGACACATCCTCCCTTGTGACCCACAGCAAATATTGTCTGACCTCCTTTCCAGTTTGCAGACCTCAGCATTTGAAAGATTGTTAAAGGGCAAACATACGACCCTTGGGTCTTGACCTTAGATAGGAGACTCATGTTTTTTTCCCCCAGTTTTCATTGAACCAACCACGTGCATTGATGTCCAGTTTGAGTTGGTCCATGATCCAAGCATCTTTTTGTGCACCTTCCATGAACTCTGACAGGGATATTTGACCTGTAATAGAATAGAAATATATGTTTTAAATCAATTAATTCAATATCCCTTTTTAACTAAAAGCCTGAGATAAAACATATTTGAGCTGCTACACTCAATATATTGATGTTTTTATATATTTATGAGCAAATTTGAACTAAGCATCTTAGGCTTTTGGATATGGACCACAGTCTGATTATTTTTGTTATTTACTTTATCTGAACTAAAAATTTGGGTCTGTTGTTTTGTAAATCTGCCATTTCCACCATTATTTAATATTTTTACATTTAGCATGATATCATTGGCAGCTTACCACAAAAATTACATAATAAAATAATTTGTTAATGTGATTTTACATTTTTTACACATATTTAATCTCAAAAATTGCTTGCTGCCAATCAGGGTTCCCACGGGTCCTTGAAATCCTTGAAAGTTTGTGAATCTGGGGGAAAAGATTCAAGGCCCTGGGAAGTTTTTGAAAATATACATACATAGATACAGGTAATAGAAAGTGCTTGAATGCCAGAAGTTTTCAGGGAAAAAAAACATATTATTCCCTGTGTAGTGTATAATATCATAAAAATTCTAGACTTTTTAAGCACACGTGCTAAACTGTTCGCTTTAAATGCTTATATCTTCTGTATGCGAATGTTGATTCTTATCAAAATGCTTTTTTGCATAGTTGTGTTTGACACATGAAAACGTCTCGGGTTACGTATGTAACTGTTATTCCCTGAGAATGGAACGAGACGCTGCGTCTTCTTTGCCATACTTCCCTGTAATGCCATCTTTGGCAATATATCAGATAGCGATATACTCCCTGGCTCCCGCGTCACCCTGTCTTTGTCGTTAAGCCTCACCATTGGTTGAATTTGATATACACATTCAGACACACATACCCCTGGAGGCGTCCCTAATGTGTCAATGCAGTGACGCAGCGCGAGTTCCCTCAAAAGGAAACTGTAACAATGTATCTTAAAAGGTAACACGGTGTACCTTGCTCTCACTTGAAATGTGTTCCCACATTTAGTTCTTAAATTTGGGGTATTGGACCTGGAAAGTCCTTGAATTCGAAGTTAAGTAAGGTGTGGGAACCCTGAATCATGCACTTTTGGAAAAAATTAGGGGCAAAATGTGACGTACAATTTTGAAGTAATTTGGGTAAAAATGTATATGAATAATTTTTACAAAACAATCACTTACAGATAATTTCACTTTAAAAATGCAGAAATATTTTTCATATTTTAATACCGTCTGGGACTAGTACAAAGGTAAAAGCAATATACAAATAAAAGGTATTTAAAAAGTGGCAATGTTATAGGTTCTGTTAATATAAAAGAATAAGGTTTCATACTTTAAAACATACGGTAAAATGGTTCGATAAGCAGCAAGTTGATTGGTTGATTCATCTTTCACTCTGTTTGACACACTACATGGCCAAAGTATGTGGACAACCCCTTCTTATTCTAGGTCTCCTAATTCCTTTGTTGACAAATCCTAATCCCTTAACATATAGTGACATTTGAGATTGTGTGCCTTCAATGTTGTAGCAACACTTTGAGCAGGGCCTTTCACTGTGCCAGCATCACATTGCCCTGTGCAATAAAGACCGTGTCCACCAAAGAGTTTAAACGTGGCTAAAAACGCCAACTTTTAGGCTGAGCATTTTATTTTAATTCTGTTTGTTTCACTGGTCGTTGTACAAAGCGTCGGTTGGTTGGTGTAGTCCCATCCCACCTCTACTGTGATTGGACGACTGAGTGAAAAGTGACATTTTCCCAAACGTTTAATGCCTTCCAGAAAAGAGAATTTTTAGGAATCAGATTTGGAGCAATGATCAAAACATACACAGTTTTTACTGTTTTTGGATCAGTGGATGCTTCAATGTTTTATAAGTTGGGTAAGAGCGCCATCTAGTGCAGTGGTTCTCAAACTGGGGTCCGGGGCCCCCAGAGGGCCCGCAAGATGGTGCCAGGGGGGCCCCAGTTTTATGACATTTTACAAAATACATAAATTTATGTGTAATTAAACCTTAAAAAAATAAGGCTACTAACCAACAGCACTACTTTGTGTCGTTTAATATGTTTTGTTTAATTAAGATGTTACCTTTTAGAACAAATTTGTCATAAATTTTCTTTGGGGGGGCTGCGAAGGAATGCACTGTACACAAGGGGGGCCCGCACACTGAAAAAGTTTGAGAACCACTGATCTAGTGGATAATAGCGGAAATAGGGATTGCCGTAAAAACTCTTCATTAGCAGTGAAACATTTTTTCGTAATTGACGAGATAACTCATCAATGTTTATTCATGTGCGCTTATAAACTTTAATGAAAATCTGAAAATGTACTTCCGCCCTCTTGTGGCGATTATTCTCTGATGACATAGAGACAGAGCGCAACGCGTCATAATAACCTGAAAACCACGCCCACCGGGGGGATCCATCCGTCTCCATTGACTTTGTATTGCGAGAGACTGCCTCCTTGTCATTTCTGGCTTATAACAAAAACAGAATAATGCCTAAAAGCTGTTGTGAGACAGGGCTTACAGCTTACAAGCCAAAAAACCCAGAGATAAGTTTTTATAAGCTGTCAACCCCAAACAAAGCATTCAAAGACACAAAAGTGGAAACAGGCAACTTTTCATAGTAGAACTGCGCCCACTAGAAGGAAACGTAGTCGGCAATCCACTCTTTTATCCCCAAATAGTGGGTTTTACGGCTCAACAGCTTATAAAAACTTATTTCTGGGTTTTTTGGCTTGTTAGCTGTACACCCTGCAGCTTTTAGACATTATTCTGTTTTTTGTTATAAGCCAAAAAGGACAAGGAGGCGGCCTCTCGCAATACAAAGTCAATGGAGACGGTTGGATTGTTTTCCCCTCTGGTGGGCGTGGTTTTCAAATTAGCATAACTACGCTCTGTCTCTATCAGCTAGACGGCTTGGGCGGGAGCATCCATTTAACCACGCCCCTCCATCTGTCAGTCAGCTGCCAGTTCCATTTCTGAATGAAACGCCTACTTTTCTATATCCAATCAAAGCACAGTTGAAAACACAAGCCACGCCCACTATTTTACTCACCTGATATTATGTTTAACTCGGAAATACGTCACAACATGGAAGCAAAGCAGTTTGCAACTTCCTATTCACAGGGACTTAAAATTAAGAGTCACCTACCATCTTTATTTTCATCCAAAAGATCAAATATCCTATCACAAATTTCTTTGGGTGTCATGTTATTGGCCTTTCTTCGTATTTGGCATATGATCTGAAATGAAGAACAGTTATGATACAAACTGTAACAGTAAGATAACAACTCTAAAATCATTTGTGGGTAAATTTTAAGTTTTTACTAACTGATAATGGAAAGCATTTGATAGTGTTATGCTTTAAAGTTACTTTAACATTCATTCATTTTCACATTCATTACATTTCAAAGGCTAAGAAAAACTAGATTTTTACTCGTATGTTTTTGGTACAACACCTTTAAAGGTGCAGTGTGTAAATTTTAGTACATCTAGTGGTAAGGTTGCAAATTGCAACCAACGTTTCAGTCCACCATTCACCAAAACGCATAGACAAGCTACGGTAGCCGCCACCGTACAACAATGTCATAGTTGGAGACAACTTAGTAAAAAAAGTTTGTCCGTTAAGGGCTTCTGTAGAAACAAAATGGCGACTTCCATGTAAGGGGACCCTCTGTGTATGTAGATAAAAATGTCTCATTCTAAAGTAATAAAAACATAACAGTTCATTATGAAAGGTCTTTATACTCCACTGATAATATAGTTGTGTATTTTATATTGCATTTCTGTCAAGAGATTGTTATAAAAGTTACACACTGCACCTTTAACCAAGTCAGATTTTTGACAGTATCCATTTGACTTGAACTACTGTCTCTTTAAGTCTAATTCCTCAGTACCTTTTAGACCCTCTGATCTTACCTTTATGATATGCTTGACCTCTTCTCTATCCAACTTTCCATTTTCATCTCTGTCATAGACTTTAAAGGACCACCTCAATCTGTCCTCTAGATTTCCTCTCAGTACCAGATGGACAGCTGCTACGAATTCCATAAAGTCAATGACATCATCCTGGAAATGGACACGCAGAATTCTCAGATGATGAGCTCATAACATATGTACATAATCACAGCTTATGCATATAAATTGCTGCTTTGCAATCAGCATTCAAAAGTGTACTGTATGACAAAACTGGCCTATTTAAATCTGCTCTTACCCTGTTTGTGTCAAATGATTTGAATATTGTTTCCATGAACAGCGATTCATCCTCCGATGTGCTTCGAACCCCGAAGATTTTGCGAAATTCATGAAGATGCAAAGCTCCGCTCGGGCACACTTTCATATAAAGAGCATAAAGAGGCTGAATATCTGCTAGTTTCACTTCTTCATCCTCATCGCTTTGACTCTGACCCATTTTTAAGTCCAGCTCCTTTGTCCAATATGGAATAAACATGACCCATTATCTGAAAATGATCATTATATCTGAGCCGAATGTGGTAGGCTGCTTCTTACTGGCATCTTGCTTACGAGTAAACTGACATAATCTTCTTTACTTACAACTCGCTGTGTTGACTAACTACTATAAGCAGGCTTGTATTTTTAGAAAGTATTTGCTCCTTGATCTTACGTGCCAGATCTTTAAGATATCAGTTTTTTTAGAGACGAAAATAACACACACTCATTTGTCATTTAATGGGGACATTTCACAAGACTTTTTTTAAGATGTGAAATAAATCTTTGATGTCCCCAGAGTACATATGTGAAGTTCTAGCTCAAAATACCATATAGATAATTTTATATATAAAATATACCACAATTGTAGTTGTGAGCAAAAATGTTCCGTTTTTAGGTGTGTCCTTTAAAATGCAAATAAGCTGATCTCTGCACTAAATGGCAGTGCTGTGGTTGGATAGTGCAGATTAAGGGGCCGTATTATGCCCTTCTGACATCACAATGGGAGCCAAATTTCAATGCCTTCTATTTTTTATACATGTTTGCAGAGAATGGTTTACTAAAACTAAGTTACTGGGTTGATCTTTTTCATATTTTCTATGTTGATAAAAGCACTGGGGACCCAATATAGCACTTGAACATTGAAAAAGTCAGATTTTCATGATATGTCCCCTTTAAAACGTATTCAGAGTCTCTTAAACATGCAGGTGTCCAATTTGCATTTTACACAATGACATACATGTTTTTAAAAATTCTCATAAACTTAAACTTGTTACTTAAATACACTGTTTTTCAGCACTTCTGTGTAAATGGTGTGCCAAAAATTAAGCAACCATCTGAGTATAGTTTCTAAATAATTCATGTATTCTCTCCAGTGACTGAATATTCATGAAATCATTGCTGATTTGATCTGAGTGCCAGCTTAGTAACACCAGTGTCACTAAATTTCACACGTGATTAGTTAAAGGTATTGCGGAGGATTTTTTTTTTCCGGGTGGAAGACTATTGGTCCTCCTAGTTGTCAATCAGGAGTGTTGCGCAATTGCATTTTTTAAAAAGTGGAGAAGGCGGTTCTTTTCTAAAATTCGAGAAAATCCTCCGCTACACCTTTAAGCTCTGACCTGATATCGACCACCTCTTCCAGAATCCCTCTATGTATATGGCTTTACTGGGGCGTTTAAACCAAAACCATTTTCACCAGTACCTGTCTCGCAAAAACCTGATCTAAGGGGCCAATCACACCAAACGCGTTTATGGCAGTTGCAGACGCCTTTTTTGAATGATAGTCTATGGGCAGGGAGCGTTTGCGTGCTGTTTATGCGCACCTCACGCCTCAATATTTGATGACAAGACAGCTGACTCGGTGGTTGCCTAGCAATATAAAAAGCTGCATCGCACTGCTCTTTTTTAAAAAAAGGCAGTGTGTTGCACTTTGCGTTTTCCAAGCGTTTAAAGTGCGTTTGGTGTGATTAGCCCCTAACAGGGCCTTTCAACCCTTTAACATGTTAAACTAAGTAGGCTATACCAGTTCCCATCTGTCTATCTATCCTTTCAAATAATACAATTCTGGTTGTTAGATTTCCTCAAAACCACTGAAAAATATCTGTGTTATAATAATACCACAGGACTGCTTTAGATAATAGATTCATTTTTGTTAAGCATTGCTTACCACAAGATAGCCGAACACTGTTTTATCAGCCAGGCATAAGCATTATGAACTTTGACCCAGATGCACAATAACATCGATTTAATTTCCGGCCAATAAAACCCAAATTCACCCCACTTTCACCTCTAGCCCTGTTCTGATGAGCTGATCCATTATTCAACAGTATGTGAGACAGTTTATCAGGACTACCACCAGTAGAGATATTGAAGGTCTCTAACCTTTAACAACTCACTGAAGTGAATTTAAAATTCGCAGTTTTGCGTGTAGCTTCTATTAAAACCGGAAGTTAGGGCGCGACATATTGAGTGGCTCCGCCCCCTTTTTTAATTAGCCAATAACGTTTAGTTCACCCCGCAGCCTGGAATCTTTTTGTCAATACTTTATTAAATTTTTTATCATCTTTTTAACTTATGCTTTATTGTTTGTCATTTATTTTTATTGTTTTGGAGAGTTACATTTTATTAATAATGAAAAATAGAAAATGACGGTACATAATGGCGTCATAAAAATCGTTAATTGGTGGAAAAGAGAGACAGTTTTAGAAGTCTATTATTTTCTACGATTTTGTCAGTGTTTTGGAGCGCACTAGTTATCCTTAAAACAGACATATTCATACTAAAACCTAGCTTGTTAATAGCTGGTTTTGCTCGTGTAACAAGCTTGGTCACTTTTTAAGATGGTCTAGCTGCTGGACTTAGTAGGCTGGAATACAATCTGACCCACCAGCTTTGCCAGACGGGAGGACCAGCTTCTGCTTAAACCAGCAACTGCCTCCTTAACCCATCTACAAGCTTATGCATGACTAAAATTGACAACCAGACAAACCTGATTGTGTGAAATCTCAATTCGGTATCAATTCGTTGGCTTGCGACGATCTTCTGTAAACTTGTGGCAGCCTGCGCGTATAACTGACACGCGACTGCCCTCCAGCGACCAAAGGTTCCATAACATCACGAACATTCCGTAAACATCCACAACGTCACTTCCGCCTATATTCGCCTGCAAAAACAAAGCAAAGGAGGCTAAATTTGATCATTTTGCGTCAAGCTTAATTTCTGTCTCCTAATCGTGTGTTTGATCTTCATCAATACTGAAGTGCAGAGGTGTCACGGCCTCAGTATGAAGGTGAGCGGAGAATTGGGTTTGTTGTGCTGGTCGGGACGCTACTGTGGTAAACCTGTTATTACTGTACTGCAGCAACACAACACATATATTTAAAATCATCAGTAGTAATTATTTTATTGTGTCATTGTCTTGATAGTTGGTATAAGATGCGTTAATTCAGATGGGTAATGTCTTATCTAAATCTGATAACAGACTGTTATAAAGCTATGAACAGTGTTGCTGACATTGACTTTCGTGTGCATCATAATGGAGAATACACAGTAGCATTGTATATATGAGTGAATTTGTAAAAGTTTTGCAGAGTGTTTGGGCTTAAATTAATCATAAAAGTATTTGTTGTAATTATTGTTGCATTGTATAATGTTTTTAAATCAAGGGCCCCAGTGAAGAAAGTGAAGTGATGGAAGAGGATTCAACACCTATTGACTCAAACAATGAAGAGCTCCCACCTTACCTGCGTGAAGAACCACCTGAGGGTATGTCTTGCTTTGTTAACTTTCATATTTACTTGCATAAGTATTTAGACCACCTTTTGAATTAAGCATTCATCTTTAATTGAATGCATTTTTAATCAAATGCATTTTTGAATGCATTAGTTCATGCACGAAAGAGTTGAAACATCCTTAAAGGACTTTCTCGAAGAGTATTAAAGGCGGGGTGCATGATTTTTGAAAAAACACTTTGGAAAGGGAGTCGGGACGACTACCAAAACACACTTGTAGCGAATCAGCAGTAAGGTGCGTGTCTACTAACCGACATCGTTGCCTGGGTTGCGTATGTGTGGGGCGGGTCTATCAAAAGAAGGTTCAGATTCTATTGGGGTAGAGGAATGTTTCTTTAGGTGATTTCAAATGTCAACATTGGCTTTCAGAGATCATGCATCCTGCCTTTAACTTCCTGGTTGTTAGTGTAGTATAGTTTAATTTAGGATAAACCCCACCTGTAGTTTCTCTGCTTGAAAAATAGTGTAAATCTGAGGTTAAGTAAGGAATAATTGACGACGGGCCATTGAATTATAAGAAAATAATGCACACCAAGGTGGTATTGCGGCACGACGCGAAGCGCAGGTGTGCATTATTTTCAAATAATTCAAAGGAACGGAGTCAATTATTCCGCTTATACCACGGTTACCACAAACATTGCTCTGGTGCCTATTTTTAAGACATTTGACAAGTTAGGTGTGCGGTTTACCGAAAAATAATCAACACCCATAGAACATTTCTCAGCCAATCAGAATGCAGCATTCAACAGACCCGTGGTATAACTGACTTTAAACATCCACAAATAATAACCTAAAATACCTAAGGTATCAAAAATGACAATCAGGTTAGTTTTTTGAAAATATCACAGAATATATTTCATGTGCATTTGTGTGAGTTGTTAAAATCCTAAATCCAAGTTGTTTGGTATAGCATAAGAACCACTGATCTAGATCAATTCGCAATTCAGAATTGCCATGAAGACATGATGCTCACATTTTTAGCATATAGAGAAACTGCAATGGGTGCTAAATAATACACAAGGGACTGTTTCTTATGTTGTTGTTGTAGTAAAGACTAGTGGTCTGCAGAGGGCAATGCAGCATAACTTGCATAACACAAAAGTTTTCATCTTTAAAAAAAATCACTTCAAATCTCTTTGTCAAGAGTGTGAAGATGATTGACAGATCACAGACATATCCCCTAAAACACCCCCAGAGAACCCTGCAGTTCCTTTAGTATTCACCAGGGCTGGTTAAGTGGCGACCCACGGGCCAAATATGGCCCTCTAGTCATCTATATCCATCCCGCTGGTCATCTTTGTATGTTTTAAAATTACTTTTACCTTGTAAATTACACTGTACATGACAAATAACGGCCGATAAACCAGAAGGAGGGTTGGAAAGGGGCTGCGTAGGATGCCAACCATCTATGGGTGTGTGTAATTTTCGAATGCATTAAAAAAATAAACTTGTGCGACTACAACGCACGTGACACGCTGACCGGAAGTGGTGTAATTCAGTGTTTTCCAATCAAAACACAGGTGAAAAAAATCCTTTTTTGTTTAACTTTATCAATAACACTTTTAAAAACGATTGATTACTGATAAGTAAATGATTAAGTATAAATATATTTTTAGATTAAAGGCTTTTGGGCTGGGATGGGCGTCTTTCCCATGTTGACACAGATTTACTATTAAAATCGTAAAAAATACAGAAATTTAATTACGACTGCCACTAGGGGGCGAACTCCGACCGAATGTAGTGTACAATGGAAAGGCGGTTTAGTCTATATATCTTTAAAATATTAAAAAAGAAAACATGAAGTGCAATTTTAGTCATTAAACGAAGCCATATGTTGTGAATACTTGAAATTGAACAATTTATGAAAGGTAACAGTTATAAACAAAAGAAGTTTAAAGGGGTCATATTGTGAGATTTTTTTTTTAAAGATGTAAAATAAATCTTTGGTGTCCCCAGAGTGCTTATGTAAAGTTTAAGCTTAAAATACCCCACAGATAATTTATTATAACATGATAAAATTGCCACTTTGTAGGTGTGAGCAAAAATTTGTCATTTTTGTGGTGTCCTTTTAAATGCAAATGAGCTGATGAAATGCAAACATCGATCACTATTATGGTGTTTTTTCAACTCAATTACGCTGTCAATTATTTTTTTTCCTCACTCTCTTTCGCTTTGCACTAAATGGCAGTGCCGTGATTGGATAGTGCAGATTAAGGGGCGGTAATATTGTAATTGGCTTTGCTGCCTACATCACAAAACAGGCGAAATCTGAACGACCTAATTTTTAACATGCTTGCAAAGAATGGTTTACCAAAACAAAGTTACTGGGTCGTTCTTTTTCACTTTTTCTAGGTTCATACAAGCACTGGGGATTACTGACAATTATACCACTTAAACATGGAAAAAGTCAGATTTTCACGCTATGACCCCTTTAAGAGCTCAACTTGCATTACAGGTCGTGCTATACAAAAATACATGTATTGATTATTTACACTTGCAATTTTTTGTGCATTGTTCATAGTTGAACTATTAACATTTGTCTATATATAAATATATAGATAACTCCGTTTTTAACATTTTTGTGAAAACATGTTTATTGTTATGTTATCATGTTATTATTTTGTTTTATGGTGCTACTTAGATGTATTTTTAAAGTTCTGAAAGTTTTAAATGAAAACAATCCAACTGCAGTTGCATTGAAATTAATTGGAATGCACAACCAAAAAACGCAATTTCTGAAAAATTAAAAAAACGCTGGTTATCTCGTTTTGCAACGAAACTCTTCATATATATATATATATATATATATATATATATATATATATATATATATATATATATATATATATATATATATATATATATATATATATATATATATATATATATATAAAACAATATTTATAATAATATTTATAATAATATTTATAATAATAATAGCAATCATATTTACATTTTTAAAATCTGGCCCTCGAAGAAGAGTAGTTGAAGTCCCCTGGTATACACGGTTTGCAAATGTATACTTCTCATTACTAGTATGTGAGCTATTTTAATGGCTTTTATTAGGAGTTAATTAACCTTCAGCAGTTGAACATCTGTACGTTAAACTAGGCTTTTCGTGGCTGCGCTGTGATCAGTGTCCTACCTTTGTTCTCTGCGCTATTTGATCTTAATGTCCAGGGACACCACAAAAAACAAAGTCTTCTTGTCCTGACTCTTTATAAACACTCTTTTGGAGGTGTAGGCTGCACAGCAAGAAACAATTGCTTTAGTTTAAACTACCCCATTATGTTGCAGTGAATTGCTCTGGGATCCTTGCTGGCTTGTGCCGCCCATCAGCCCATTGCAGGTGATAGCGATGCCTGTTCTCTGTTTTGTTTTTGCTGCTCATTGCAGATCCTGAAGCAGTTTATTATATCACTAAGATTCTCTCTTTCTTCGCTGCTGGGAACGCACATAAAAGAATCGGTGGACCCATGCTGTGCACATTAAATTGCTTTGTTCCGAGATGTGCATTTCTTTTAGATGTATGAAAGCCGTTTTGGTGATTTCAGTGAAAATGGCAGTCACAATGACTGGCATGTTATAGCATATGAGTTTGTGGGGTTGGGTACACAACCGTATCGAGTCTGTTCACAGAGGAGAAATTTTTGATTCTGGCTTGTTATTGCTGTACAAATAGTGAGAAGGATTGATATGTATGACTGTTTGGTAGTTTACTTAAAACTCACCCACATTGTCACTTAAGAAACCTAACCAATGTGATCTATAAAGATGTGAGACATGCGCATATATGAAGGAGATTTACAAATGTACTGCGTAACAGGAATGTGACCCAGATATTTTCCAGAAGCTCAGATGGTAGAGCATTGCATGAGCTGTGCAAAAGGTCATGGGTTTGATTCCCAGGGAATACTGTTAAACAAATGCATAGTATGAAGGCCACTTTGGATAATAGCGTTTACCAGATGCATTCATGTAAATGTAAAATGTAGATGTAATATCAAGTATCATATTTTTTTAAAGGTGCAGTGTGTAGATTTTAGCGGCATCTAGTGGTAAGGATGCGAATTGCAACCAACAGCTTAGCCCACTGCTCACCCCTCGCTTTTGAAACGCATAGAGAAGCTACGGTAGCCGCCACAGGACAAACATGTCATTTTCGGATACAACTTTGTAAAAAAAATTGTCCATTAAGGGCTTCTGTAGAAAAATGGCAGCACAAAATGGCGACTTTCATGTAAGGGGACCCTCGGTGTATGTAGATAAAAATGTCTCGTTTTAAGGTAATAAAAACATAACGGTTCATTACATCACTGATAATATAGTTTTGTATATAATTTTGCATTTCTGTCAAGAGATCCTTCTAAAAATTACACACTGCACCTTTAATTCCAAAACTTTAGTTAAATCAATCTTATTTCATAGGTCTATGTCTTTGGGATTTTGGGGGATTTACCTTCCCCCCCTTGAAGAAAACCATTAGTCTAATCCCTTAGAAAATATATAGCACACTAAAGCCCTGTTCAGATGGTAATTGTTTCTCATAAAGATGTCTGTAAAAATATATTTGCATGGCATGCCTCCCCCGTTATAAAACTCATGCTTTCGGATGAAGATAAATTTGCAGTGGATGCACTGCAAAAAATGATTTTCAAGAAAAAAAATTATTAATATTTTTGTCTTGTTTTCAGTAAAAATATCAAAAAAATCTTAAATTAAGATGCTTTTTCTTGATGAGCAAAATGACCCAAGAAAATAAGTCTAGTTTTAAGACCAAAAATATCAAATTTAAGTGATTTTGGGCACAAAACAAGCAAAAAAAATGGCAATGGGCTAAGCTAATTTTTTTCTTGAATTTTTCTTGAATTTAGTGTTTAAGATTTTTTTTTTGCTTAGTTTCCAGATAATTTACTCACCACCATGTTATCCAAAATGTTGATGTCTTTCTTTGTTCAGTCGAGAAGAAATTATGTTTTTTGAGGAAAACATTCCAGGATTTTTCTCATTTTAATGGACTTTTGGGGTCCCAAAACTTAAGTTTTAATGCAGTTTAAAATTGCAGTTTCAAAGGACTCTAAATGATCTCAGACGAGGCATAAGGGTCTTTCGATCGTCATTTTTAACAATAAAAATAAAAATATGCACTTTTAAACCACAACTTCTCATCTTCCTTTGGTCATGTGACGCCCCAGCGCGACCTCGCGTAATATGTCATCACGTCACGAGGTCACGGATGACGTATGCGAAACTATGCCCCAGTATTTACACGTGTGGAGAAAGAGGACCGTTCCGATGTTGTTGTATGTGGAATGATACTAATTAATGTCTTTGTGTCAGTTTATTGTTTAAAATGGTCCGCAAATGTGCGTTTCATATATGTGACCTGTCACAGAAAGTACTGACACAAGTCGGATCTGGGGTATTTTGAGTTATTCACAAATTCAGAAAGTGCAGTTTCTCAGCTTTCCAATGATGTATAACACATAAAAATCTGAAACAATTTTGAGAAGTTGTGGCCATTTGAATTTAGGAACTCAGAAAAACTCAAACCGAGAATTTTTTTTTTTAGGGGTCATTTACATCTCATTTAGCTAAGCCATGTAAAGCCGTTTTAAGATACAGATTTCAAGCATCATATATGTAGTATTTTGTGACAGAAGTCCAGATGACAACATGCAAAAATAAACAGGACTTTTTACCTTTGTGTTGATCACAAGCCGAATCCAGTCTGTTTCAGATGTGTGAATCATCCAATGATTTTTTCCACAAATGCGTATAATCGTGAAATATAGATATACAGTCTATTGTTTACATCCGATTTCGCATGAACGTCTGGTAATAGAATATAATATACAATCTGAGGAGGACTATTTACATCGTAACATGTAAGGGTCTATGAGATTACACTTTACGTTCCAGTAAATACATGAACCCGATTTAAATAACGAATTCAACGATCTCTGTGTGACTCTTTGTGTGTGTTTGACTTCATGCTGCGCTGCAAGAACTGAGAGACAGATGACATCAAAGTACCGCGAGAGCAAGTCAAAATTAAACTACTCCGTAAGATTACTTGAAGAGCTCCCGCGGTACTTTGACTTCATCCGACTGCAGTGCTGCATAAAGTCAAAAAAGCCAGTGATGCGGCTGATGTACAACCCGGCTGACTGTTATCTGTTGCTCCCCAGCTTTTTTTTCTTTTTTTTGTGCACCCGAGCTTCGTTTTACAGCTCTCTGACTAAATCTAATGTTTAAACATCTTAAACTGTGTTTTCCGAAGATGAACGGAGGTCTTCTGAGTTTAGAATGACATAACGGTAAGCATTATTTTCATTTTTGGGCGAACTATCCCTATTACGTATCCACGCTGTTCCCTTTAGGGGCAGGGGGCAAAAACGAAAGCCGCTTCTCCAGTATGTAAATACACACAGACAATGACGCCCCCTGCTGCATGCTATAATCTCCGTAAAAACAAGCTGATTTCAACCGCAAAATGTACGCTTTTAAATATACAAAAACTGCTATCTCAAACATGCAGAGGCTTCTTCTTGATCTCAACTAACAGATTCTGCAAAAAAAAAAAACGAAAATCACTATGTTCTGTTCCGGAACATATATTTTTGGAAAGTTTCTGGTTTCGTTTCTGTTTCTTGAAAAACATCAGAAGTTTCTGGTTTTCGTTCTATATGCACAAACAGCTTTTAACCCTCCAAAGAAAAAGCATCATATGACTCCTTTAAATCAAACAACAGTATGTTGGTTTTCTCAAGCCAACATAATAAGGCCTATTTAGTGCCCATTTTCGGTTTTCTTTATTTACTGTATTTAAGGTTGTAGAAATATAGAATATATGTCTCTTACATAAAGAAGTCTCTTTGCTGTGTTTTAGGCCAGACTTCCTCACAAATGATTTGAAGTTGAACCAGACAGCCTAGCCCACATGCTAATATTCATGTGGAAAAATACAGTCGAAGTGGAGCTATCCTCCCCGAGGCGTTTGCGCTACTGTTTTTTTCTGTTGATGCAACATTTGCACGTGATTTTCTTTGCAGGCTCATGCTGTTACCTCATTTCAAATGTCAAATGTGAGGACACTTCGAATGAAAGGCAGGGTTGTATTATTTAGCAAATTACAGGTGCAGAACATAGTGGTTTCACAATTATGTTCTTTGTGTGTTTTAGTGCGGGAGAGCGGCAGCAAAATTCAATCAGGTTTAAATTGTCAAGCCCTGTCAGTATGATTGCACTTTATTTTCTAAGGGAACAGGCTAGAACTGACGTAAACCTGAGAAACACAATGCCGTAATATCTGACAGTGGGCTAATTTGTGGATTTTTTTCTTTAACTGAAGCTTATGCAAACCCCTGATAGCTTGTAGAAGTGTTTATTTGGCTATCAGGACCCTTTTCATTTTTTATTTATGACTTCTGATGATTACAATACAGAAAAAATACATGACATTTGTGACAGACGCAATTACAGTTTTGAAAGTGTTCACTGCAGAAGTCAATGGTTACCGTAGACTCCCCTAGATTATATATAGCTTATGATGATTGTCACTTTAATCAAAATCTGAATTTCTATCTTTTTCAGTAGCCTACCTTATTTGATGGACCTGACAGTTTGAGGAAAGGAAGATGTACACGAATAGTACACAAATACTGGGTGGTTTGAGATAGTTACTCAGTAGTGATGGTAACAGTTTAGAGTGAGTTTGTATTTGTGAACATAGTAAATGCATTAGCTAACATGAACTAACAGTGAGCAATATAGTTTTTCAACATTTATTAATCAACAATTTATAAAAATAATAGTTACTCAATGCCAATAAAATTGTTCATGTTAGTTCAGTGCATTAATTAAAGTTAACGGTTACAACTTTTGATTTAAAAATGTAGTAGTTAATTTTAAAATGTATATGAACTAAGGTAAATAAATGCTGTAGAAGTATACAACCTTATTGTGGTGTTACAGATATAGCGGTGATAAATATGTATTGGTCCGATGCAAAACCTGCAAAGTGCGAGTAATGAAGTGATTTTTTTCTTTCTTTCTCTTTATTTGTATAGCACATTGTTTAACAACCAAGGGTTGACCAAAGTGGTGAACATTTTGATTTTAAAAATATTTAAAAAATAATCACAAACATAAAGAGAAAAAAACGAAATCCTCAACCTCGACTTGACGATTTGCCTAGGAGATTACATACAAAGTCAATGCAAAGATACGAATAGGCACAGGACAGTGTGAATGACGCGAATTGGTCGGTGCGATTGCCCAAAAACATGTGCTTTTGTGCAAGTTGAAAATATTTAACTCAAGCGAAACATTCACTTTTTCACCTCAAATGCTTCTTCGCACAAACGCGTCTTCGCGCAAGTTGAAAATATTCAACTCAAGCGAAACATGCACTTTTTCACCTCAAATGCGTCTTTGCACAAACGCTTCTTCGCGCAAGTTGAAAATATTCAACTCAAACGAAACATGCTCTTTTTCACATCAAACGCATCTTTGTACAAATTAGTTTTTGTGCAAGTTGAAAATAATCAACTCAAGCAAAACATGTGCTTTTTCGCCTCAAATGCGTCTTTGCACAAACGCGTCTTCGCGCAAGTTGAAAAAACTCAAGTGAAACATTCACTTTTTCACCTCAAATGCTTCTTCGCACAAAGGCGTCTTTGCACAAGTTAAAAACATTCAACTCAAGCAAAACATGCACTTTTTTACCTCAAATGTGTCTTTGCACAAACGCGTCTTCGCGCAAGTTGAAAATATTCAACTCAAACGAAACATACTAGTTTTCACATCAAACGCATCTTTGTACAAATGCGTATTTGTGCAAGTTGAAAATAATCAACTCAATCAAAACATGTGTTTTTTCGCCTCAAACGCGTCCTTGTACAAATGCCTATTTGTGCAAGTTAAAAATCATTAACTCAAACGAAACATGTGCTTTTTCACCTCAAACGTGTCTTCGCACAAGCAGGTCTTTGCGCAAGTTAAAAATATTCAACTCGAGCAAAAATCTACATGACATTAAGTTAAATCCTCTGAGTAATCTAGAGCGAGGAATTTCTTCGCATTTGATGTGAACGTTGGTAGGATTAAACCACCTCAAATGCGTCTTTGCACAAATGCATCTTCGCGCAAGTTGAAAATATTCAACTCGAACGAAACATGTTCTTTTTTACATCAAACCTATCTTTTTACATATGCGTGTTTGTGCAAGTTGAAAATAATCAACTCAAACAAAACATGTGCTTTTTCGCCTCAAACGCGTCTTCGCACATACTTTGCGCAAGTTGAAAATAATCAACTTAAGCCAAACATGCACTTTTTTGCCTCAAACGCGTCTTTGCGCAAGTTGAAAATAATCAACTTAAGCGAAACATTCACTTTTTCACCTCAAATGCTTCTTCGCACAAAGGCGTCTTTGCGCAAGTTGAAAATATTCAACTCAAGCAAAACATGTGCTTTTTCGCCTCAAATGCTTCTTCGCACAAACGCGTCTTCGCACAAGTGGAAAATATTTAACTCAAGCGAAACATGCACTTTTTTACCTCAAATGCGTCTTTGCACAAACGCGTCTTCGCGCAAGTTGAAAATATTCAACTCAAGCGAAACATGCTCTTTTTCACATCAAACGCGTATTTGTACAAATGCATATTTGTGCAAGTTGAAAATAATAAACTCAAGCAAAACGTGCTTTTTCGCCTCAAACGCGTCTTCGTACAAATGCGTATTTGTGCAAGTTAAAAATCACTAACTCAAACGAAACATGTGCTTTTTCACCTCAAACGTGTCTTCGCACAAGCAGGTCTTTGCGCAAGTTAAAAATATTCAACTCGGGCAAAAATCTACATGACATTAAGTTAAATCCTCTGAGTAATTTAGAGCGAGGAATTTCTTTGCATTTGATGTGTACGTTGGTAGGATTAAACCACCTCAAATGCGTCTTCGCACAAACGCGTCTTCGCGCAAGTTGAAAATATTCAACTCAAACGAAACATGTTTTTTTTTACATTAAACCTATCTTTGTACATATGCGTATTTGTGCAAGTTGAAAATAATCAACTCAAGGAAAACATGCTTTTTCGACTCAAACGCGTCTTTGCACATACTTTGCGCAAGTTGAAAATAATCAACTTAAGCCAAACATGCACTTTTTTGCCTCAAACGCGTCTTTGCGCAAGTTGGAAATCATCAACTCAAGCAATACGTGCTTTTTCGCATCAAACGCATCTTCGTACAAATGCGTATTTGTGCAAGTTAAAAATCATTAACTCAAACAAAACATGTGCTTTTTCACCTCAAACGTGTCTTCGCACAAGCAGGTCTTTGCGCAAGTTGAAAATATTCAACTCGAGCAAAATTCTACATGACATTAAGTTAAATCCTGTGAGTAATCTAGAGCGAGTAATTTATTCGCATTTGATGTGTACGTTGGTAGGATTAAACCATGAATAAAAAAAATTTTTAAAAAAGCATGATTTCTTGTTAATAAGCATTTTTTTTCTCTCTCTAACAGCCAGTATTTCTCAATGGCTTTAAGTGGATTTGCCACAAAATTATTTGATGAATGTATAGTATATGTCGAGTTATTTGGTTATGATCATTATCTCATTTTTGATAAAGGTGGCGTTTAGCTTTGCATCTGAACTCTTCACATATTACCGATATATTTACATGCATTATACATTAATTAATTCCAGGTTTTTAATTTGATTGGCCAAGCAACAGTGGGATGTTTTACTTGAATGGTACATTTCTCTTGGATCGGAGGTAGACTTGAATACTCCTTTCCAGTAAGTGCGTTGCTTGGCAACACACAGTTACATGCTTTAAATTCTTTCTAAATGATTTCATTTTTGTATACAAATTACCTGACCGAATAATATATATAAAACTGGTTAGGTTATATATTAACTTCTTGATTTAAAAGCTGTCGAAATTAAATTACGTTGAAAACTAGAAATCAAGTTAATCATGGTTAAAAATTGCGTATTATTGAGTGTTCTTGCGCTTCTATGCTGTTTGCTTGGAGTCGCCCGGGCCGTTCCATCATCCTGACAGATCCAGTGCGCGTGCGAGCCTCAATCTGATGTGCTGTAAAAGCATGATGGATGGGCCGTCAGCCGGACGAGGCTCCTGGTGCAACGTTCACCTGCGCTTCTGCCTCGCCGTTTTCATTAGGTCCCCGGAGCCCAAGACACAGATCAACATATGCGCTGATCAAAGGGCCCGAGCGTGATGATGGATAGGTTCCAGTGTGGATAGAAGCCTGCGGGTACGTTTTTCGTCCCCCGAATTGTTTATCATCGTAATTAATGTGTTTAATTAAAGACAGATGACATATGAACTATCATCGCTGTGCCGCACAAGAAATTTACCTCTCTTCAGGTATTATAGACCTCCATAATACCGAGCAGAAGCAAATTAAATTCTGAGTAATTTTGTGTAGATTTTAGAATGGATCTGGTTAATGTCCAAACCACTTCTGTTGGACAGACTTGGCAAGATGGTGCACTATTTCATTGGCCACAAATGTAAGTGCACTTGCTAATCATATCCATCATCACAGACTTAAGTTAAGAACATGCGGCCTTCTTTGTTGTTTTATTTATATATTTCTTGACCAGAGTCGCTCTCAAAGCCGATGCCCCCCGAGCCCTCCGAGTTTAATGGTTAGAGATAAATGGAACCTGTCCAGTGTACCAAACAACAAATGCATGCCAACTAGGCACACACAGAAATAGATATTGTCAATTTACTTTGGACAGTGGCTGTGGGCAACATCTGTGAATGTCGGCTTACCATGCTTGTCTGATCACAGGGAGAGATTCGTCACTTGAATGCTTTGTCACAAACCAAAGGAAATGTGTAGCTTTCTAGCCATTATATGCACAGTCATGCTGGGCCATCTCGCAGACTCGGGACAGAGACTTTGAAACTATCGGAAATGATGCGGATCAGCTGGCTTTATGGTCCGGTTTATTATCTGTCACAACACCGCCCAAACTGAATCTACAATACTTTTTCGCTTTAGTCTTGAAAGGTCTGTGCGCTTCAGGGAGACATTTTTCAAAATTGTTGCATTGTTTATGACTTCTGTTCATGACTTTTATGTGTGCTAGGCTGGGAAGGTTAGTCTTATAATGTTTTGGACAAAAGGATATTTAGTTTTTATTGTTTGAGGTTAATTGTTTGAGCAAGTTGTGTTGAATTTACTGTGCAAGCACAAGAAACTAGAAAGTTTTAAAAGTGAACCAAAGTTGCATTTTCATAGATTACAAAGACCATTTGTGACCCTGAACATCTTGAGATTTATTTGTCATCTACAAAGCCAAATTTATAAGCTTTCCATTGATGTACGGTTTGGTTAGGACAATATTTGGCCAAGATTAACTATTTGATAATGTGGAATCTGAGGGTGCAAAAAAATCTTAATATTGAGAAAATTGCCTTTAAAGTTGTCCAAATGAAGTCCTTATCAACACATATTACTAATGATAAATAATTTGTTGACATTTACACTAGGACATTTACAAAATATCTTCATGTAACATGATCTTTAATTACTATCATAATATTTTTTTGGTATTAATTTATTATTTTTTTGGACCCATACAATGTATTGTTGGCAATTACAAATATACATATACTTTTTTTTTAAATAACATGCGTTAAAAAATAAATTCTGTGCTTTAATTTCATGCCAACTTTAAAATATTTGTTACAAGTTTGTTTTTACTTTTCTTTGTCCAAATGACCTGCTATTGCATGATTTTACTTAACCAACATATATGTGACACCCAGTTTCTGAAAACCCAGCTGAAGTCATTTAATAGGCTTTATTGTTTTGTGCATAAAATCATCCTACATAATATAAAGAACATTCAGTAAAAAGGTTCCCACGGGTCCTTGAAATCCTTGAAAGTTTATGAATCAGGGGAAAAAATTTAAGGCCCTGGGAAGTTTTTGAAAATATACATACTGTAGATACAGGTCATTGAAAGTGATTGAATTTATTTTATGCAAGAAGTTATCTGGAAAAAAATCCATATTATAAAACGGCTCGTTCAGGTTCTTCATTCTGAAACGCGTTCTAAGCCGTGATAACCCACGGTTCAGACCGCATTACATAAGTATCACTGCGCCACTGTTGCTGCATACTGATTTATGAAAATAAATACCACAGTCTTTAATAATTTTTTTTTTCTGCATTTGCACAATTTTGGCGATATCCAGATAAATGTCAATAAATATTGTTGAGTCATTTCGTCAATAAACAGAAACCGTTATCCGAGTTGTGTCTATCTTAAACTGATATTTCCGCTATTATCCACTAGATGGCAATCTTACCCAACTTAAACACTGACGCATCCACTCAACACTAAAAACACCGGCTCGGATTCTGATTTCTTACAAAAGTTCTTCACAAAAATGGAATTATCTCCGCTTTAGCTGAAAATTTGAGAGGTGATAAGAGAACAAATTAAGGTAGGATGAAACGTTTTTTTTTTTTTTTTTGAAAACGGAGTGTCTGTTCTTTCATTTTATGTTTATTTAAAGAAGAAAATTTTTCTGGAAGACATTAAACTAAAGCTGAGTGGCAACTTTTTTTAAAACACTGACGGGAAAGAGTTCAGCATGCTTCCAAGCATATTTGATCCATTAAACAGTTGCACGATATAAATGTTAATGTATAAATAAGATCAATGTTGATTTATGAAAATAAACACCACAGTCTTAAATCATATTTTCATTTTGTCTTTGCTGCGTCTGTGTTGGTTGTAACTGTGCTCTGTTGCAGCCACACTTGATTCTGAGGAACTACTTTGTTTGGCGGAAGAGTTATGTTTGTACTAATATAATTACACCTTATTTGTGTTTTATTTTATGAAATCCTGCTATGCATATGAAGTAATCGTTTTATAAAAGCAATAATCCCCGCGAAGCAGTGGGGTTACAGTGCATTTTATAACAGCTAAGGGGCATTGTTAGGCACAGCGCGAAGCGAGTGCCTAAAACCCCCTTAGCTGTTATAAAATGCACTGTAACCCCACTGCTTCGCGGGGTTTATTGCTTTATTATTCCCTGTGTAGTGTAGGATAATATCATAAAAATTCTAGTTTGCGTGCTAAACTCGCTTTAAATGCTTATGTCTTCTGTATGCGATTGTTGATTCATACCAAAATGCTTTTTTGCATAGTTGTGTTTGACACATGAAAAAGTCTCGGGTTACGTATGTAACTGTTGTTCCCTGAGAAGGGAACGAAACGCTGCGTCTCACTTGCCATACTTCCTGCGTCCCTGTAACGCCGTCTTTGGCAATATTTCAGATAGTGATATACTTCCTGGCTCCCGCGTCACCCTGTCTTTGTCGTTAAGCCTCACCATTGGTTGAATTTAATATACACATTCAGACACACTTACCCCTGGAGGTGTTCCAAAGTGTCACCTTAGTGACGCAGCGCGAGTTCCATCAAAAGTGAACTATAACAATGTATCTTAAAAGGTAACACAATGTAACCTTGCTCTGACCTGAAATGTGTACCCACATTTAGTCCTTGAGTTTGAGGGTATTGGACCTGGAAAGTCCTCGAAAGGTCCTTGAATTTGAAGTTAACTAAGGTGTGGGAACCCTGAATATAACCTTGATATCTTTAATATTGAGTAAGATCATGCCAAAGATTGAAATTAAACTTTGATGCTCGGAATCTTATATTATAAGACTTTAGCCTGAATGTCACATTTCAGAATGGAGTCTGAATAGACTAAAATAAAATGATAATAAAAGCATAATTTAGACTATTAATATTCAGGTAAACAATTAAGGATAGACAAGAAAAGCAGTATTTGTTACATGTCATTTTGGTTAAGGAAAGCAGAGGCTGCCTCTGACCGCATAGTGACCGCGCTTTTCACGTCCAATTATTTTCTTCTGCCGTGACGGGCAGAACTGATTTTTTTATTTTTGCAGAAAGCGAAAGATGCATAATGGAGAGTGAAATGACAGTTTGAGTGAATGCATCGCTCTCCACGACTGTTTTCAAAGGGCTGACAGTTGCTCTCCACCGGTTCCTTGGCAAAGAACAATGAAAAACAGCAAGGAGCCTACTTACCATCTGTAGTATGACTAGTCAATTATGACACTTTATTACAGCTCTTTCTTTCTCTCTTTCTCTCTATTTTTGCTCTGTTCCTCCCAACTAAATCTCAGTCTCCTTTCTTACCTCTTTCTCTTTATGCCTCACTTTGTTCATTTTTTACTCTCTCTCTCTCTTCTTTTCCTCCTAACTACCCTTCCTCTCTTGCTCTTTCTCTCCCCTGACACCAATACTCGGTTCTGTGCCACTTGCTGTGAAGGGGTAATTCGGGACACCACAAATCGGCTCATAGGCTGACTCGGTTGCCAGTAGTGAGATCTTATTTTTTTATTTTTTACATTTTTCATATTCTCTCTGATAAATATGTATTTCATGCAGTTGAATCGATGCTACTTTGAAAGAGGACTACTAAAAATGGCTTTAGCTGGGATGACAAAATAAAGAAGAGAGTTAGTGAGCCAGCGTTTATAAATAAACAAGATGTTTTACTGTACTTTGGTGCCAGTCTTAAAGATGCTACAGTGTTGAGGTAGGTTGACAAGGGAGTGCTAAGTGCTCGCTATGGGCTATGTACTGTAGCGGTTATCAGAACATAGCTTTGTGGTTGCTATGGTCCTCTTGGTGGTTGTTAGGTCACTTTTGTGAGTTTTACTGCTTTTTACAATAAATGTAAAGAACATTCTGTGAAATATAACCATGATATCTTTAACATTGACTGAGTAAGTAAGGTCATGTCAAAGATTGAAATCGATTTTACAGACAAGGTCACATACTGTCATAGCCCTTAATGGGGACATATTGGGCCCTATTTTAACAATCTAAGCGCATTGTCTAAAGCGCACAGCGCAACGTCTACATGGGCGTGTCCAATGCCACTTTTGCTAATTTAACGACGGGAAAAGCGTCCCCAAAGTGTCACCGCATTGTCGCAGCGTGAGTTCCCTCTAAAGGGAACTGTAACAATATATCTTTAAAGGTAACACAATGTAACCTTGTTGCTCTCACTTGAAATGGGTCCCCACATTTAGTCCTTGAATTTGAGGTTATTGGACCTAGAAAGTGTTTTCATTTGTCCTTGAATTTGAAGTTAACTAAGGTGTGGGAACCCTGAAAAAACCTTGAGAGAGAGCCAGACATAGCTAATTATATAGAGCAGTGGTTCTCAATTCCATTCCTCGGGCCCCCCCTCCCAGAACATTTTAGATGTCTCCATATCAAGCGTGCCGCACAAGCCCTGAAAAGTGAAGCCAAAACGCCTCGATCGCCCCCCAGTGACCGGTCCCAGTATAGGTCATAAAGCCCGCCTCCCCATGTTATTCAATGGGACTTGAGACCAACTAAAAAAATGTATTACACTTCAATTATCTTTTTTCCGAAGCTGGTTTCTGTCATTTACTGTAGTTTTTATCACGCTGATGTAAATTCAAATGTTTGTTTTTTAAATAGGTTTGTGTTTAATGATATAAAAACGGTGGTGTCACGTCATGATTGACAGCTGTGATATCGTGTGATATGCGCATTCTACGAGAGCAAGGGCGGGGTTTTAACTTCGCGCCTTCCCTTCCTGCTCACTACTGCGCATGACTGGTCCCGAAATCGCTATTGCGCAGACTCAAGACCCAAGATGTCAGCACCATATCGGGACACTGGCGGCTTCACTTTTCACCAATGGAAGAGAGCGAACAGGCGTCGTCCATCTTTTATACAGTCTATGCTCCATATATAAAAACACCTGATTCAGTTTATCAGCTCGGTAGTGTGTTATTTAAGGAGCGAGTGAAATCAGGTGTTTTATATAAGGAGACATCTAAAACATTCTGGGAGGGGGGCAAGAGGACTGGAATTGGGAACCACTGATATAGAGGATATACAGTATTATATAATGGGTACTATTTTATACAATTTTATGGGAATTAAAACATTTAAAATAATATATATATGAAACTCTTCATATATATATATATATATATATATGAAGAGTTTCGTTGCAAAACGAGATAATCACCGTTTTTTTAATTGTTCAGAAATCTCGTTTTTTGGTTGTGCCTTCCAATTAATTTCAATGCAACTGCAGTTGGTTTGTTTTGATTTAAACCTTCATAACTTAAAAAATACAGCTAAGAAGCACCATAAAACAAAATAATAACATGATAACATAATAATAAATGTTTTGACAAAAATGTTAAAAAATGGATTTATCTCGTTTTGCAACAAAACTCTTCATATATATATATGGGATTGGATTAAGGATTGACCACCTTTAGACACTTTGGATATTCTAGGGATAATTAAGTGACCAGAATTTTGCGATGGATTATATTCTGATAGTATTTCTCTAAGGGGCTGTTTACACTTGGTATTAAGATGTGCTTTCATCGACCGGATCACAAGTGGACGAGAGAGACACATTACGTTTACACCTGGTATTTAAATCCGTCTCTTTTGTCCACTTTCGACCGCTTATGTCCTGAAAACTGTGAGGGGTGGTCTGTGAGACGGTGGGCGAGTCTCTCTGCTGTCATTCAAACCCGAGCGGGAGTAATTATGAGTTTATATGGACGCAAACTAATATTATGTCGGAGTCCACTGCTTGTTTAGCAAGTAAACATGCTGCACAGAGTTTTGTACGTGTGTATGTAAGAGCTGTCTCTGAATTTTCAGCGCAATTGATGAAATGGGATCACGCAACTTTCACACGCTTTCAAAACGAAACTACGGAGATCATCCGCTTAAGTTTATCAATAAAAAGCTAAAAATAGCGCTGTTCACCGTATGTTCACGCCAGAAGTAAAAAAAGATGTAAAACTTGTGTTTAATACCTCAGATTAGATAAATGGGCGGAGAGAAGGCGGTGTGGCTGTTCGAACACATTCAACCACATGTGCGTTGGATGTGGTTTTAAAGTGGTCGAAAGTGGACGAGCTCAAAACGTTTTGAACACTGTTTACACCTGGTATTAACGTCGTCCACTTGTGATCCGATCGACGAAAACGTATGTTAATGCCAAGTGTAAACAGCCTCTAAGATACGAAGGTGCTAGGCCATTTTAAACTGTATGCGATATTTAGTCTGAGACAATAGTATTTTTAGCCGCATTAGCATTACAATGTGTTAACAAACAAATTTGGAAAAGCTCTTGGTTTAAATTAACCAGTTAGTCAGTGGTCGTGGGCGGGGCTTTGTTTGTGTGACGTCACATTAACAGGACAATCAAAGCTGTCTGTTGTCTAATGAGACTGCTTGAGTTTAAAGGGAATTAAAAAATAAGTAGATGGTGGATGTTTGCAAACACTGCCAACACACATTTATGTCCAAAACTGGATTTTGCATAATATGTGCCCTTTAAGTCATTTGAACTCTTCCCCAGTGTTAATCTGCTCTGTTTATTCAGATCGGGTCCACAGGTGATGTGCCAACTGTGACTATTTACACGCTTTGTAAGAAATGTAATTCTTTAATTCCTTTCAAAATGAATGTTTACTCTGCAAATAATGATTTAGTTTATTGCAATGTAGATGCCTTTCCACAGGTCAGTGAAAGCTGGTTTAAAAATTGAGAGTCCTTACACAAGGCATAAAGAAAACCGCATAGAAACATCTGTCCTCCGAAAATGAAAAAATAATAAGGTTATTTCATGCACGCCTCGCCCCGGTCAGCAAACCTCTCATTGCCGGGTTGTTGCACACTGCTATCATTTCAAATCCCTGCTTGGCAAAACCAAGAGTAAACAAAAAATAAAGGGGGGGGGGGGGGTGTTGGAGGGAGGGTGTTTGCCTGCACTGAATTATTTAAGGTCTTACCTTGACGATTCTGCACACCATCTGCTTGATGTATTATTCAACAGACATGCTTAAGGGTGGGACGCCTTAAATGAGCACTCAGCATTCAATGGTCACAGTGTGTTACGGGTCCAAACATTATGTAGCCTGAACACTTTGATGTGCGCGATATGAGAAACCTCAGCATACAAGATCTCTGCTTTTAAAAGCCTGAACCTTTGATATATTTTTCTGTATTTCGAATGCTAGGCTCTCTGTGTTGCATGGGCAGATATTACAGTCCTCTGTCCATGGCTTTTTTCTGAGGATTGACGTGTCTTTCTGAATCCCCAAAGCACTGGGCCTAACATCAAAAGCAGGACAGGGCACTGCAAGCTTGGTTCTCCTCCAATGAGCTTAGCTGCAACAGGAAATGTGTTTTATCTCCATCTGTAACTACTGAGGTGGAGGCGTATGGCATCCCCCTGTCAATCACGAGGTGTAACCACAAAATCCATTGGGGAAAATAGAGGCTGTTTTGAATTATTAGTGTTGGAATGCTTAATCCGGATTGGCAGCGTTTTGGCACATCCGGTATTACACCGAGATCTGATTTGAGACTTAATAAAAATGCAGGCCGTGGCTTGGGAATCACGGTCACATCTTGGGCTCTTGGTAACTGAAAGTAGAGTTTTAGCAGCAGTTTTCGTAACACAAGCAAGATTGATCAGTTATCTCTTTGAAGGAATAAGCGTCAGTTTCATTTCAACCTGCCGTTTGGCGTGCTGTGAACTGGAAACTGCCCGGCAGGAAGCTGAAGTGATGGGTATCTTACAGAAAGCTGTCTTGGAGAACAGATTGAACATTTTAAAGGAACAGTTTACCAAAAAAAAGCCTTGTTATTTTCCTCATGTTGTTAGTTTCCTCCTTTTGTAGAACACAAAAGGTGGTGTTTTGTGGAGGAGTTGCTCTTTACAGGTCGATGAAATAAACAAAAAGCTACAATTGCTCTTCCATTGGCAGTACATGAATGGGTGTTTGTAATCGATTTGTCCTTTTTTGGTGTGCATCTTCGCTAATACACCTTGTTTTGTCGCATTGGATTTCTATGTCGATCTAAAGCCTTAATTCTTTTTTTCTCTGGTGGAACACAAAAACTCATTTTTGCGGGTTCGCAAACTCTCAAAAGACATAAAAGAAATAGAAATAGTCAATTACTTTTATATTTGGGTATTTAGCTGATGCTTTTGTCCAAAGCGACTTACAAAAGTGAGGAGAACAACATAATTATCTGTCTGAGGAAGGAAATTACAAAGTTTCAAGATTGTTTATGCTGTACACCAGAAGTGAATTTACTTATTTGCGCAAGTAGATTATATACAAAGTCAATGCAAAGCATTATGCTGCGTACACAGCAAACGCATAGATTTAACTTCGTGCCATGGTAATTTTTCACTTGAGTTGAATATTTTTTACTTGCAC
This sequence comes from Misgurnus anguillicaudatus, assembly GCF_027580225.2. NCBI lineage: Eukaryota > Metazoa > Chordata > Actinopteri > Cypriniformes > Cobitidae > Misgurnus > Misgurnus anguillicaudatus. The sequence continues at coordinate 16,668,692 of NC_073342.2, read as the reverse complement.
GAAAATGCGTTTAAGGCAAATAGGGTGCATGTTTTCTCGGTAATTGCGCCACCCAATTCTCGCCATTCAAATTGCAACGCGTGAGTTTGCGTTTATTCGCATCTTCGCATTGACTTTGTATGTAATCTGCTCGCACAATTTGTTGAATTTTGATTTAATGTGGAGCATACAGAGGCTTAGAGGCTATACCTGTTTATAGAAAGCAATATTTATTTACCATATATACCCGAATTTAAGACGACCACTCCTATAAAACGACCCAACATTTTCAAGACTTATTTTTTTGGGAAAAAAGAGATTTTGTTTTTCAACAGAAAATAATTTTATTTGAAAATTCCAGTGATAATTCATTGAAAAAACATTTAAACACCATTCATTAAATATTTTGATTAATTTGTCACAAAATAAAGTGCACTCTGTCAATGAATAAGTTCAAAAATGAATGAATGAGTGAAAAAAATGAATAACCTTTCCACAAAAAGGCAATAATTATGTAGGCCCATTTATGTATGTAACTATGGTACTGTGAAGATATATAGAAAATAACCATCTGCTTTTAATCAAACACATCTATCGTGTAGCTGTCCTCTACTGTTTCCCCCTGCTTTCTCCCTTTCCCTTGTGATTTTGTCTGTATCGCGAATATAAGACAACCCCCCCCCATTTTTCGGCCTATTTTTAGGACAAAAACCTCATCTTATATTCGGGTATATACAGTAATATACTATGCTAGAAACTAGGGGTGGGCGATAAACCGGTAGATATGATAAACTTGTAGAAATTTGTCAACTGGTAGAGATTTTGGACTATCGTCTCTATTGAGGTTACGCAGCCACGTCACATTGCTGTGCGCATGGTTACGAAAACATAACATTTGTACACATATTTAAGCACTGCAATTTTAAAACAAGTGATTGTAAGCAATATGAAACAAACAACAGTGCTATATGTGCGCATTGTTTTTGTGTGAGAGGAGTCCGCGAGTCGCTCATCCTTGAGAGCATTGTTGCTGCTTTATTTGCCTTAAATACATATATGCATCAAAATTCCCATCTTTGCAAGTATCCTCACTTACACGACCATTTCCTTAAGAGAAAATAAACGGCTGAAAGAGAAAACACACGTGTAATGCTGCGTTCACACACCAGCGTCAAGCGCGAGTGATTTCAATGTTAAGTCAATGTGAAGACGCGTTGACGCGTGTCTGGAGGTCTGGAGACGCGAATGAGGCGTTAGCGCGGTAGACGCGATTCCGCCTCATTCGTGCGTCTAGTTCGCGCGAATGCCGCAAATTGAGCATTGCTGCGGCAAACGCGCGAGTTGAAAAATGTGAACTCTGGTGGAAAATGTGCCACGTCAACATATCAGGAGCTTGCTCAAGTAGTGACGTGATTACAGGAAGCGAGCGGATTCACAGAAGCCTATGGAAGGCCCTCATATGACGCGAATTTGCACGTGAATGTCTTAATGACTAGAATTTCACGCACAAATGAAGCGAGTAAACTCAAAATGTTCAAGCGACAAACTAGACGCGGTACACGCGGATTTGACGCCTCAAACGCTGCTGGTGTGAACCCACGGTAACAGTATATTGGATCCAGACTTTGGCCTTAAAGGGGAATTACCTAATTTTGCTGCTGTCTGTCACTTATGTTTTTGTGAAAATCTTTTACTGCTCTTGACTAAATCACTTTTCTAACTTTAATAAGATATATAATATACATTATCATTTATTATCATTCTTTCATCTCTGACTGTTTATCTTCAGTTAGCTTGAGGTTTTTTATGCTTGTATACATTTTTTTGTGAGAATTATGAAAATTCTATGGCATTAAAGATTTTAATAACATAAAAACCTTATTAAAAGATGAAAAAGTCTACCATGATGCATATCGTTATCACGATATAAAATTAATCCTATTGTGAAATAAAATGTTGGTCATATCGCCCACCCCTACTAGAAACAGTTGATAATGAAGTCGATGGTACTTTATATGTAATTTTAGGACTTGATAGCCCCATTCGTCTACTTTCTTTATATAGGAGAGCGAAATATTGGTTGGAAAACACAAGGATGAGTAAATCATAACCGAATTGTCATTTTGGTAAACTGTTTCAAGCTATTCTGAATCTTGATGGTGGCTGTATTGTATTTCTTCAGACTCCGTTTCTGAACGCTTGAAGCTCTGGCTCCATTAGGAAGCATTCTCTCCCAAAAGTCGTAGTCGTGATTGACTTTGATGGAAAGTGTTTACATAACAGTCTGTTTTCCTGAGTTCAGCTGATGACTCACATCCACAGAGATACTGATTTCTTTCTGCTACATCCACATTTTCACGTTAGACGCCTCGCAGGGCTGCACAGATTCCACTAAACCGATTTATATCCGATAAAGATAACATGTCCACCATACGATAATATTGAGCCAGTGTTGTTTAAGCTCGTCCAAGGCATCTATTCATAAACAGCAGCTTTTGTCTTTTTATAAAGGCCATGCTTGTGAATTTTTAAAAGCTTTGTTACGATTTTCAAGGCGACACCTGTGGACTTTTTCAGTTTTTTGAAGCGACTGCGGTGGCATTTAAAATGACACAATAGACCTTGCCGTCAATATAAATATTTAAGGCGGCCGACACCAGTGACTCATTTGCACACGTTATCGGATCTGGGTTAGGTAAAAAAAATTTTTTTGCTATTGAAGTTAACGAGCGTACATTGGGAGGACTGGGATGAGTATATATAAAGGTTCAACTTTCATGCAATTCGCTCACAATAGGTCAAGCCAGCTTGCGCACCCGGTGGAAGCATTGACCTTTTCGATAAGTGGTTCACCGGTGGTTATTTATTTATTTATTTAATGCAGATGTATCATCGAAACAGGACGAAAGTGGCATTTCAGCAGGGTTTCGTAATTTCCAGAATAATTTTTATGCTTGTTAAGTATTTTTATTTTATTGATTGCGTTCCCAAAAATATCAATTTAGCAAATTCACTCCCACCTTTAAATGTTGTTGTCACTTGCACACCTCCTGTGCTCACACCATGTCCGACAAGGTCCAACAGTAATTCGGTACATTCCCTTCCAGCCCGTTCTTTCAAAACCTCATTTTAACTTGACCCTTCATTGTGTTTTACCCCAGGCAACTCAGGCACAGGGATTAAAAATAGAGACCTCAGCAGGGAAGGGGCTGACATGGTTTTGTTGGCGAAGGGAGTCGGGCGACGGAGAGCCGAATCCCACTGGGGGTTTTTATCACTGGGGAAGGTCCGATTACCCCCTCCCTTTTCTTACTCTTTATTTCTTATTTCTTCCCGTCTCTCTCTTTTGCTCTCTCGCCCGCTGTAAATCTCGCTGCCAAGTGAGGAGAACAATATTTTCAACATTATTTCTCGGCACTACAGAGAGATAATGTGGGTATTGATATAGGCACATAAATATACAGAGGCGACAGATTTACACCAGAGGCTGGCAGACCACCTCCCGCTCAGGAACATGTTCGGATTTGATTGGTTGGGAATGGATTCTCGGCTATCCAATTCAGCTTAGGTCAGGCGGGTCTAAATCAAGACGACTATATTACAAGAAATGACAGTTTGGTACATATAGTAAGCTCAATACTACACTAATAGATGTACAACGCCAGGTAAAACAAACTGCAGATTATTGTAGAGACTTCACGGTAAGCTCAATTGTGTTGGCCAATAAGTAACCACTTTGCCATAACATGGCGACAAGTTTGGACTTTATATTTGCATTACATTTTCGCACAATAGCTTAGAGATTCATATCTGTCCGCCTTTGTGTTTTCTCCATAATGGGTCTATATACCGACCAGAATGGGTTCCTGGGAGCAAAATACATTATCTGTCTCATCTTTTCGTTCATAAACTTTATCTCTATTCAGTGCCTTTTGGTTTGTGAATGCAGCTTTGTCAGTGTTATCTAAAGGTCTGTTGTGGCTGTCATCGGCAGGATTATAACATAGTGCCGAGGACAAAGTGCAGACGGCCTTGGAACCCATGTGAACGTTCAAGTACGCCTAGATAATTTTCTCAGCTCGGTCAGCGCACCGTTGAGACCACTTATCTCACTTCAGGTGGGTCTGTATGGATCCTATCACAAACTTAAACTTTATGTATCTTGGATAGCTGTAGGCTTCTTGCTCAAAGTGATGAGGAAGAAAGATTTAGGCGAACCTTCACGGTCCCTTGTGAACAATATAGGAAAAGAAGAGACAAGCAACAAGAGTAAAAATGTTTCTGTATTCTGTTCTACGACCATTAAACAACAATGGTCGATTTTTTTATGATGGCAACCCTGAAGAGACAGATTTAGCTCGCCAATTCTCTTTCACAAGATTTTATGATCCGTTACGGGAAAGGAACCAGCACAACTCTAAAGCCCCAGTATTAGAGATGCATAACGATTAATCGTGATTAATCTATTGCAAAATAAAGGTTTTTGTTTACATCATATATGTGTGTATACTGTGTATAATAACTTTGTATGTTTATATTTAAGAAATGTTTACATGTGTATATACATTTGTATATTTATGTATAATTTGTATTATATACTCACCTAAAGGATTATTACGAACACTTGTTCAATTTCTCATTAATGCAATTATCTAATCAACCAATCACATGGCAGTTGCTTCAATGCATTTAGGGGTGTGGTCCTGGTCAAGACAATCTCCTGAACTCCAAACTGAATGTCAGAATTGGAAAGAAAGGTGATTTAAGCTATTTTGAGCGTGACATGGTTGTTGGTGCCAGACAGGCCGGTCTGAGTATTTCACAATCTGCTCAGTAACTGGGATTTTAATGCACAGCCATTTCTAGGGATTATAAAGAATGGTGTAAAAAGAGAAAAACATCCAGCATGTGGCAGTCCTGTAGGCGAAAATGCCTTGTTGATGCTAGAGGTCAGAGGAGAATGGGCCGACTGATTCAAGCTAATAGAAGAGCAACTTTGACCGAAATAACCACTCGTTACTATCAAGGTATGCAGCAAAGCATTTGTGAAGCCACAACACGCACAACCTTGAGGCGGATGGGCTACAAGAGCAGAAGACCTCACCGGGTACCACTCATCTCCACTACAAATAGGAAAAAAAGGCTATAATTTTTTACAAGCCCACCAAAATTGGACAGTTGAAGACTGGAAAAATGTTGCCTGGTCTGATGAGTCTCGATTTCTGTTGAGACATTCAGATGGTAGAGTCAGAATTTGGCGTAAACAGAATGAGAACATGGATCCATCATGCCTTGTTACCACTCTGCAGGCTGGTGGTGTAATGGTGTGGGGGATGTTTTCTTGGCACATCGTTTAAATGCCACGGCCTACCTGAGCATTGTTTCTGACCATGTCCATTCCTTTATGACCACCATGTACCCATCCTCTGATGGGTACTTCCAGCAGGATAATGCACCATGTCACAAAGCTCGAATCATTTCAAATTGGTTTCTTGAACATGACAATGAGTTCACTGTACTAAAATGGCCCCTACAGTCACCAGATCTCAACCCAAAAGAGAATTTTCGGGATGTGGTGGAACGGGAGCTTTGTGCCCTGGATGCGCATCCCACAAATATATGATGTAACAAAAACTTTTATTCTGCTATAGATTAATCGTGATTTATCGTTATGCAACCCTACCCAGTATAGTCAATTTTTTTATGTGTATACAAATGTACGCACACTGTCAAAAACAAAGAATAGTTTATTAGTATGTGTACGCAGACGTTCAACGCATGTGCATTGCGACAAAATGCAATGCCTCTCCTGGGCTACATTATATATGCGACCAACGTGCACAATGTACGTGGGGTTTCAAAAATCTGACAGTGTGCGTACAGTATCATGGTGAAAATTGCATCTTGCACACTGTACTGCAGGGATGGGCAACTTCGGTCCTGGAGGGCCGGTGTCCTGCAGAGTTTAGCTCCAACCATAATTAAACCCACCTGAAGCAGACAATTAAGGTCTTTCTAGGCATACTAGAAACTTTTAGGTAGGTGTGCCGAGGCACGTTGGAGCTAAACTCTGCAGGACACCGGCCCTCCAGGACCGAAGTTGCCCATCCCTGCTGTACATGGACCCTTGCATACATGTAAAAAATTAACTAAACTCCGGCCTTAAACAAGTACTTCGTTCTTTAAATAGGCCCAGAAACACATGTGAAATACTCCATCTTTGTCTTTGTGAATGTTCATTAAACTGTCAAGGTGAACACAGTAACCTTTGTACCGGGCTTGTAGAGTGGGTTTTTAGCCACTAATGCAAGCCCTCCACAGAGCTGAGAAAGACTAACACGCCCCAGAATATCTTAACCTTTTCATCTAAGCCTTCAAATGTCACTATTCTCTTTCCTGCAACTGAAGACAAATTGACATTTTCTCTTTCCTATAGAATTGGATTGATTCGACGGTTCCCGTCAAAAAGCATAAATTGGTCATTCCTACAATAAAAAAATAAAGAAAGTGGGGTTGGTGTATTGTTTTTGTGGCATGCTGGGATGGATGATTTTTTTAACTGGGCACAAGATGCTGGCCAATTACTGTAGGAAGCTATGTGGCTTATAGGGTGAATTGTAGGGCTGCACAATATCGAAGGAAATGCAAGATGTGATATACAATTTTTTTAAACTATTTTAACTTTTTAAAAATATGTTTTAAAGGGGACATTTCTCAACTTTTTTAAGATGTCAAATAAATTGGTGCCCCCAGAGTATGAAGTTTTTGTTTAAAATGCCATATAGATAATTTATTATAACATGTTAAAATTGACACTTTGTAGGTGCAAGAAAAATGAGCCGTTTTTGAGTGTGTCCTTTTAAATGCAAATGAGCTGATCTCTGCACTAAATGGCAGTACTGTGGTTGGATAGTGCAGATTAAGGGGCGGTATTATCCCCTTCTAACATCACAAGGGGAGCCAAAAGCTGTCACTACCTTTTAAAAGAACATTTACATACAGATATGCTAGTACCAATATGTATCTTTTGAGGTACTAATATGCACTCTTTATGTACAAAGGTGTCCTTTACGAAAGGGTACCACGCCTTTTGCAACTTTATTTCTGAAAGTGTACATAATGTTTGCCATTTATTTTGCGAATATTAGCCAATATTATCCTATATAAATATGTAGGCCAAGTATAGAGTTCACTTGTGACTAGTGTGATAAAATGTCTTCACCTTGTCTGTGCAGTTATATCTAATCTTGCACGGTTTGCAGAAATATACAAAAGTGGATCTGCAAAGTAGGCTAGTGTGTATGTATATGGAGCAAATGGATCCCACAGGAATTATGTTGATAAAGAATCGTCCTAGTCCAGGTTGTTGATTATTCAAAACACAGTTCCGGCTCAGCTAAAATACATAATATATGAATGGCTATGATGTGAAAGACAAGTTTACCCAGCTGTACACCATCCATAGAGGCCAGCTGTAACTTTAGTGTAGTGTAAATATGTACTGTATGTGCATTAACAAAATTCCTTTTCAACACAGATCCCACTATGTTGGCTGTAAACGTGATGTTTTTTTTACCAACTAAGTAATTTCTTAGATGTGTTTTTTTTACTTGTATTGAACCTGAAACATTTTTTATCATTTAATGTTCTGACCTGCATTGATATGTTGGCCGTCCCCTGTATGTCCCACGTAATTTAACACAGCTCGGTTTCTTTCTGTAGCATAAAGATTGTTCAAAAGATCAAACACTGTGTACTGTATTTGCATGTTACAGTATGGTAGATTTACTTCATTATTTGGCATTATTATTTGTCTAGGAGGTGTGGTTGCATTTTAATTTGTAGTACCTCCTGTTTGATATGTGTTGGCATTACGCCAGAAGATATTTCTTAGAAGACATTGTTGTCACACAGTGTTATAGATGTCAGTAAACCAAGATGTCAGTTTTTGTAAATTACTTGTTTATAAATAAAATTATAAAAATTTAAATGTTTCACAAAAGAAATAATGTAAACATAAATCCATAAGTCTCAAGTAGTTGTGATCCAAATTTCAAGTTAAAATCACAAAAAAATAGGTTTGTGTCACACTTTTAGTGGTTTTGCAAACAACGGCCACTAGGTGTCAACATTTTGCTGCATACTCTTGTCACAAATTAATAAATTACTGTCACTGCATTATTATTCCTGCTAATATTACTGAAAAATACATTCTTAAAGCTTTCCAATGATATAGTTTGTCAACATTTTTGTAGATTTATAGACCGTTTCAGCAGTTTTTTTTACTTGTATTGAACCTGAAACATTTTTTATCATTTAATGTTCTGACCTGCATTGATATGTTGGCCGTCCCCTGTATGTCCCAATTTAACACAGCTCGGTTTCTTTCTGTTTCCTCTCCCTGGTTAGACTCACCAGCTGTATTATTCTTTTAATTTAGGCCAGTAATCAGTTAAGACAGATTAGGGTAAAACTCTTGTCCATTTACTCAAATTTATATATTTTTAAAAAATAGCATAAAGATTGTTCAAAAGATCAACACTGTTTGTGTACTTTATTTGCATGTTATGGTAGACTAGATTTACTATATTATTTGGCATTATTATTTGGCTAGGAGGTGTGGTTGCATTTTAATTTGTAGTACATCCTGTTTGATATGCGTTGGCATTACGCCAGAAGATATTTCTTAGAAGACATTGTTGTCACACAGTGTTATAGATGTCAGTAAACCAATATTTGCTTTCTAGTGTACGTAGGTAATCATTATTTAACAATATCAAGTAATATTGATGTCTTTTTAATTTATTTAATTAAGAACTTACAGTTCATTGGAGTCACAAACTGACAAGTATGTTGGACACTTTGGTTTTATGCAGATGAATCGTTGTGCCTTAAAATTTTAAAGGCCTGTCATTAACCATGTTTATTGGTTTATTTTTAAAGTGCAATAGAGGGAGTTATTTAGACATTAATAAACCAGTTGTGTTCATTTTTTTCAACAGTTTATGTAATGCAAGAGATGCATCAATACAAAATTTCTGTGCCGATACAGATATTTAGTAACTCTTTCCCCCAGCATTTTATTTTAAAGTTGCCAGCTAGTGCCAGCATTTTTTTTTAAGTTTAATACCTTCCAGAAAAGTTTTCCTGTTTAAATATATAAACATGCAATATATCAAATAAAAGAACAGACTCTCTGCTTAAAAAAAAAACATTTTATCCAATCTTCATTTCTTTTCTTTTTATTACCTCTCAAATATGGGTAAGATTTTTTAAAAATTCCTAAATTTGGTCAAAATAACCAATTCAATTAATTGCGTTTTTTGTAAATTACTTGTTTATAAATAAAATTTATAAAAATTTAAATGTTTCACAAAAGAAATAATGTAAACATAAATCAAGTAGTTGTGATCCAAATTTCAAGTCAAAATCACCAAAAATTAGGTTTGTGTCACACTTTTAGTGGTTTTGCAAACAACGACCACTAGGTGTCAACGTTTTGCTGCATACTCTTGTCACAAATTAATAAATTACTGTCACTGCATTATTATTACTAATAATATTACTGAAAAATACATTCTTAAAGCTTTCCAATGATATAGTTTGTCAACATTTTTGTAGATTTATAGACCATTTCAGCAGTAACAACATAAATAAGCGTATGTTGTGGTCTGGACGTAACTTCCGGTAAACTCCGCTAAGAATAAATAACAACAAAGTTCTTTAAATGTAGTTTATTTATATAAGAAGTAAAAAAACAACACATAGATTACCTAGGAAACCAAAACATTTGTTCTTTTCGACGAGGCATTTGTTTAAGAGATCAGTTTAGCAACTAGTCAGTTAAAATATATTAAATATATTAAAAATATATTTTTAAATATATTAAAAATAACGAAACCGGAAGTAAAGTTCTTTTCTCAGGATATAAATGTTTTGAGGCACATTCTCTTCGTAAATGAATCAGTTATTCTCCCTATATAATTTATTTTATAAAACACGGTTAAAATGTGTATTCTAGAAGCTTAGACCTTTCCAACGATATATATAGTTTGTCGTGATAGATTAAAATTTACATAAAAAATATTTCTAGGTGTTTCGTATATGGGACGTGCTACAGTTAGGAAAGATTTCGATATAATAATAATATTCATAAGATAATGCCAAAGTGTCTTATTTTGAATTTTTTTCAACAACATTTTTAACAGCTGTCTTAACCTTGCGGTTGCCCCACCTGCCGTTTTATAAGTTTAAGATACCAAAACAAATTTTTTTATTTATTATTAAAAAAACAATACGATGTATTTAACTAAATAAGTTTTATATAATAAAGTGACACGTCATAAATGCATCATGTTATCTGTATAGTGAGTAATGCCCCCATACACAAAAATATGCATGTCATGTCATTGACCTTAATCTCCGCGCGCTTCTGTTGTCGTCCTTGCGCGCCTATGAACTGCGCGTGGATCAACCTTGACTGCCTCGCGAGCTGAAGTTTTCCCGCCGAGGCCTCGCAGAGCTCATCTGAAGATGTGCTGCTTGTCATTCACGCTGCTCCTCAGCGGAGCATCGATTCACGTGGGAGCTCATCGCGCAACCCAGCCACGCGGTCCTTGACAGTATTGATTGAATGTAAAAGATATAATTTCTGCTCGTGGTCCACAGAGTATTGCGGGCTGTGTAAACACTCGTTGTCCAGGGGAATAGAGAGTCTTTATTTTTGTGTTTTGTGAGACGAGCAACAATAGAGGAAAGATGATGCCTTGTGCGTGCATGAGCGTGCGCGCGTGTGAATATATCAGCTCGTGTATTAGTCAGTGTGTCGTGTCTGTAGATGTGTGCTCAAATTCAAAAAGCTTTCAGGTTCACTTAATATCAGGGAGAGGGGAAAACAATCCTCAACGTAAATACTGTTATTATTCGGTCGCTGTCCTGAAATGTGTGATTTTAAAATTATGGCCCTAGGAAATAAAAATTACACTGGCTGAGGAAATAATTATTGATATGTAAAGGCCTTGCAGATTTGGCCAAGTGAGAGATGTTCGTCATTGAAGACCCCGGGACAACAACCAAATCAAGCATGGTTACATTTAGGCTTCTAACCATAGTGCTTCTACAGCATTGTTATTTAGGCAACCTATCATTTCCCTCTAATTTAAGTGATACGTTATGGTTGGTGTTTAAAGAAGAGATAAAGACTTTGACAGAAATGTTTTTCCAGGGTCAACAAATGGTGTTGCCCACACAAACGCATACAAATACACACAAACACACAAAGGTATGACTGCCACAGAGCATTTGTATGGAATTTGGCAAATAAAATCAGTCACAAATGCAGAAAATAACATATAAAGGGGTGTGAACTAATGCACACACATGTACACTCACAAACACACACTCATGCTCTTTCTCTCTCCTTCTCATGCACATTCTCTTTCTCACACACACAAACACACACATACAAACAAACGCGCATGACTGCAACAGAGAGCATTTTTATAGAATATTGGTAAAATAATATCAGCCACAAATGCAAAAAAAAGATATAAAGGGGTGTGACCTAATGCACGCACATGTACACACTCTCTCTCTCTCTCTCACTCAAAATGCACCAAAAACTATAAAAAATTACTATTTGAAATAATATTTATTTTTAATGTCCTTTCTAATGTTTATATAAACATAAATTCACAAAATGTTTTACTAATGTAGTGATTTGAGCAGTTGTCCATATCCAATAAAATGAATGGGTCTCTATGGGCATCTGCTGGTCGAAATGATTTAATTCCTAAACAGTAATTCTTTTTTCAAAAATCAATGGCTGAAATCAACACCTAACACCTAGATCAATATCTAAAAACAATTTAAATCAAATTTAGATGATAATTTTTTTGTGAATTTTCATAAAATTCTATATTATTCAGGCAAGAAAATTGTGTAGTTGAGGAATTTAGTGGTAAACGGGTACAAAAGTACTTCAAATCTCTCAAAACACAGCTTTATTGTATAGATGAGAAGTAAACAAAAAAAGATATATTATTTGTATTATTGAAAATGTGTACTTTTCTTACAATTATGCTTTCAATTTTGGGGTCATATAGACCCCAAGGGCCATAAGTGTAAACAGAAAACGAGGAGCACTTGCATAGGCTCAGGCCTTAATTTTAATGTAACTTCAATGGATTTATTGTTCACCAAGTGAAAATTACCAGTAAAGTGATAGCACACATTTCTCTATGTATCATAATTTTTTCCATAGCCATATTTATTAAAGGAGACATATCATAAAAATCTGACTTTTTCAATGTTTAAGTGCTATATTTGGGTCTCCAGTGCTTCTATTAACCTAGAAAATGTGAAAAAGATCAACCCAGTAGCTTAGTTTTGGTAAACCGTTCTCCACACGCATGTGAAAAAATAGGTCATTGAAATCTGGCTCCCCTTGTGATGTCAGAAGGGGATAATACCACCTTTTAATCTGCACTATACAACCACGGCACTGCCATATAGTGCAGAGATCAGCTCATTTGCATTTTAAAGGACACACCCAAAAACGACCACACCTACAAAGTGCCAATTTTAACATGCTATAATAAATTATCTATATGCTATTTTGAGTTAAAACTTCACATATGTACTGTGTAGACACAAAAGATTTATTTTACATCTTAAAAAAAAAGTCCTGTGAAATGTCCCCTTTTAAACAAATATATGCAAATTATTAGCATTTGTAACACAGTATTTTATTTTTTACAATTTTGATGTATTAAATCTTTTCAGACTTGGATAAGGATCACCCCAAGAACGAAGCCGGAGTCGTGTGGAGAGTTACGGGCGGACTGTTCAACTTTACCAAAGGAGCGGTGGGCGCCACACTCGGGGGAGTGGCTTGGGTAGGCTGCAAAAGCTTTGAGCTGACCAAGACGGCCGTGACGAGCGTTCCCGCAGCTGGAGTGGGATTGGTCAAAGGCGGCGTCTCCGTGGTAACAGGAGGAGTCGGGGCAGTGGGGTCTGCAGTGGCCGGTAAAGTTACACCAAAGAAAAAAGACAAGTCGGATTAGATTGTCTACTCTCTCCCACCCTCGGTCTGATTCGATGGATGTCTAAGTGGTTTGTTCTTCTCACGTTCAAGAGGTTTGGAAAGCCAATGGCAGATTCATTTAGCCCACTGGGAAAAAATGCCGTCTCTGAAAAATCCTTCTTTAGTTACTATAAAGGTTTGGACGACATGAGCACAAACACATTTTGACCAACATTAGAAATCCCATGTTAGGGTACAGGTACATGGATCTTTGCGTATTTGTTTGTTTGCGTGTGTGTTTTGTGTAATTTAATATTTTGTCTGAATTATAAGTATGATTTATTTTTAGGTTGAAGAGGGATCAAATGGTGATATCAGACGTATTCTTTAAAACCATAATTTTGTTTCATGTCATCTCCATCAATTGTTATAAGCTAATTTGCTATGTTAAGTCCAAATTCACCATCATCAACACAATACTTTGTTACAATTTCAAACACTCTTATTTGTGAAGTGCACGCAGTTATTATATTTCTATATGAAGTATCGATCGAGCACACTTCACAGTTCCTGGAATATGTGAGCAAGTATTATTGTTATTTAATTGAATAAACATGTGAAACTAGGTTACCCGGTTGATCTAATAATGTGGGATTTAGACTACATACTTTTATAATGTTCGCTCTTGGCCGTGTAAAACACTTTGTATGGGCAGCCGTGCAGCTTCTATTATTTGAATCACAGAAAAGCACACGCTCTCATTTAGATTACGGTCAATGTACTGTAATGGCAGCGATTCAGACAACGTTTAAATGGTATAGATTGTTACCTTGAACAAAATGCATCATTCCTGTGTGTATGGTACACTTTGTACGACAACGTTTAAAACTGTATCCAGGAAAAGTGCTGCTTGGAAAATAATGGTTCGAGTCTGAAAAGTATGCTTCAGACAGACAATAAAATCCAGCTATTAAAAACTGTACTTTATTCTCTTCAAATCATCACGTATAGCTCATTGGAGATGTTGTTTTTTTGGCCGTATATGTGCCTGGATGTCACCGTTGAGTGTTTTAGAGCAGTACAAAATAACCACAGTTGTATTTTCTGCTTTACTTTGACTGCTGTTTACATATTAGAGCTATCACAGTTGGAAATCGTGCAACTTGAGTATTTGTTCATGCGCTTTCCGGTTTCACCGCTTTTCAAGTCTTTGTGTTTATTTATGCAAAAACCTCATATGGCATATTATTATACTGTTGCGATGCATGCTTAAAGCTCTAGCTTTCACTGTACGACATGCTGCGTAACTTAAAACACGCTGGGTTTTTTTTCCTTTCTTTTTGTCCTGTTTTGCTGTCTACATACTTTCTTGTAGGTACTCTTGTCTTGAAGATGCTGTTACTATAAACTGGACTTTAAAGACCAAGTAGATTTTGTCTATAATAGAACTATTTTTGCAAAATTGATGCTGTATTCTACAAATAAAGCATTCTGTATTTTAAACGGGTGTTGGAGTGTTTAATGTGAAACGCATGTTTTCGTTCAAAGCGACATGAGCAAAGACAAGAATAGATGTGAATGTCACACAGTGATCTGGCACCGATACAGGTGGAGATATTTCAAAGCCATTGATTCATTATTCATTTTTTCATTTTAATCATTTATGTAACATTAAATGCAGTAGAATGCATTAGCAGACTGGATCGGGATTACATAAGCAGTCTATAAAAAGTATCAATGAGTGGATACATATTTAGGCCCTGTCCTGGTTTTAAGATACATTTTGGTCGATCAGATCACAAACGGGTTGTGAAACGTCTGGTACCCGTCCACTTTTCGACCCCATTTAGAGGTGGTCAAAAACTAAACTACACTTTTGTGGTGTAGACGCTCATGTGGTCGAATGTGTTTGAATAGCCACAAAAGACCACTTTCCTCCGCATATTGATCTAATGTGTAATGTTCGACCGCAATGTTTCTACATCAGTCCTGACGTCTAGCATGAACCCACAGTGTTTGGTGCTCTTCGCCAATTTATATTTTTGTTTAATATTGCAAGTGTGTTTTAACAACGCTATCTCACGAGAATTCTTACATATTTTAAGACCACATTCGTAAGTTTTAGTACGATTTGTTTTGACCCCTGTGAAGTTGGAGTTAGGGGTTCGGTTTCGTTGTTGTTTTTTCGTGAGTATCGTACGATTTTGCACAATTAACTTCCTATGCATTGATACGAATTAGCCAACTCGTAAAATACGTATGAGATCAGGGTGGTTTTAACTACTCACCCTTTGACCATCCCCTCAAAATAATCGGGACAAAATCGGTCGAAAGTGGACAAAAAAGAGGGGGATTAAAGAGCACCTATTGTCTGATTCATGTTTTTAAATTTCTTTTGGTGTGTAAGTGTGTGTTAGTACATGTTAATGATATGCAAAAGGTACAAACCCCAAAGTAAACGATGACACGAGTTATTGTCTCCAAAGTAAATCTCTTTTCTTGGACTACAACAAACAAACGGATTGTAGGCAACCGTTTACTTCCTGGGATTAGTGATGTAGACCAGACCGACATTATTATAATCCTCCCTCTTGGACTCACAGCCTGTAAGTTAACTCCTGTTAGCATTGCATTGTAAACAAATCTTTCAAACATAGTAAGGAGCTTCACATTTCCTGCTGATGTCAGAGGTATTCAGGCCAATCACAACGTACAGATTAGTTGGCCAATCAGGGACACAGAGCTTTTTAAATCTGGAGCTACAAAAATGTACAGTATGTGGAAAATAATGTGTTTTTTGATCCATAAACCACACAAACACATTGCATTATACAAAATAACATTGTTTTTAGCAATTAAATAGGTGCTCTTTAAAACACCAGGTGTGAATGGGATTGCGTCTCTCTCATCCATTTGTGATCCTATCGACCAAAACACATCTTACTTAGGTGTAAATGTGCTCTTAGATCACATGGTATTTGTTTATGCTTCACTCTTTTGCAAGCAACAAAAATCACTTTTTAACAAGTGATATGTTTCACATTAAACAAAAAATGCTGGGATGTATTCAACCCAACATGTTGGGTCAAAAATGGACAAACTTAACCCGATTATATTTTAATCTAGGTTAACTTAACCCAACCACTGAGTTGAAAATAACCCTACATTTTTTTAGAGTGAATAAGATTTATTTTTAATAATGAAAGCAAAAGAGAGAGAGAGAAAGGTTTATTATTCACTGCGGTTGACAAAGTGATTCACAAGGTAAAGTGGATTTGTATTAGCATCTGAGTTCATTATTATGCCATTTGGAGCTCTCTGTGGAACGGTCATTGTCCAGTATGGGCAGGTGCTCATAAAACTTTTTCTTTTCATGGCATACTGAATCAGCACAAAAATTTATGGAGTCAGTCGAGTGTTATATTTGCAAAAACAATTGCACGGCTCAACAACATCACTGTTCCACAATATTAACCTGAGACATTTTAATGTCGAGTACAGTAAACGTGCCATGAAAGAGCAGGTTATTTTGTGGCTTTTTACCCTTGTAAGGTGATGTAAATGATAGGACACTATAACTTATTACTTGCATGCAGAGTACAGTACACATCTAACTTAAATCTCATGATGACATCATATTTTGCTTCACAAAATTTGAGATTTTTTGCCCTTTTCATTATTCTGGCGGATGAGTCATTACTGTAAAACAATAGTTTTTACAGTAGTACAGAAACAAAACACTTCATTACAATACAGTGCACTATTCTACACCACACACGGTAAAAATGATTAGTTGTTTCAACTTAAAAAGAAGTGTTCTTGCTGCCTTAAAGTGATCCGCCACCCAAATATCAAAATTACCCCATGATTTACTCACCCTCATGCAATCCGAGATATATATGTCCACATATGAACACATTTGGAGATATTTTAGTAAATGTACTTGCATTTCCAAGCTTTATAACGATAGAAAACCGGGATCACAGAACAACTTCTGACTGTAAACCCCCAAAAAGTGTATGCGTCCTTCACAGAAGTAGGGGAGAGCAGGGGCGAAAGTACCATTTTTTTTAATAAAAACTTAATTTTAAATAAATGGAGGAGATATATTTTTGCTGTGGTCAATAACTCACAAGTGTGGTCTATCAATACCAGGTCGAATTTTGAACAAATGTAAAATGACTTCACTTTGAACATAAGTATGTTACTTTTGACCCTGTCAGCTGGGACAAAATTAAAATGCAAACTTCAGCAAGTTAGAGCACTAAATAACATGTAGCTTGATCAGTAGACCTTGAAACGAGAAGCACTTTTACTTATCATGGTCAAAAACAGCTTTAATGACCTATACGCGCAAAAGTGTTTTTTTCTGACAAATATCACATTATTTCGTCACCGTTTCGCGGCAAAACTGTGACGAAAAAATGCTGTAGAGTGTATGCACAGCACATGACGTCACCGTCGGCGAGAGGGACTGCGGTTACGTCCACTGAGTGGCAAAAGACAGAGCGGCGAAAACACGGTGAAAACGCGTCGAAATGGGAAAAACCTGTTGTTCGATAGACTGTACTAACAGATTAACAAGAATTCGGAGCTATCGTTTTAGAAGTGTTTTTCTTTGGAAAACATACATTTCAGTCCATGCAGTCCTGTCTCAATTTTCGAAGCGTGCATTGTTTACTGGTTACTAGGTTACCACCGTCATTCGCTCAAACCGTGTATATATCTATGTGCTCAAACAACTTGATGGAAACGCACCTAATTTGGATTTCTTAGTTTTTTCCTTTTTTTTTTTTTGCGAATTTTGAAAAGATTCGCTTCACGTTTGTATGAAAATCCAGCTATAGTTTGGAATGCAAATGCAATCTGGGCTCGGAGAAAATCGCTTTGTTACTTTCGTCTCGCGTTACTTTGGCCCCGGTTCTCTCCTAATCCAAACGGCTCCAAGGGGTTTATAAAGGTCTTCTGTGGGTAATCGATGCAATTTTGTAGTAAAAATATCAAATTTTCAAACTTTATAAACTATAATAACTAGCATCTGGTAACGATGTCACTCACGCAATTTACGAGACTCAACGTACCCATGGCAACAAACGCGCACTACGCTAAAACTCTGTTATGAGTCACGACGCCGGACATCTCGAATTGCTTGAGGGTGAGTAAGTCATGGAGTTATTTTGATATTTGGCTATATTTGACACAGTATTCATGTCAAAACCAACCACATGACAGTTTAATGTAATGTTAACCCATAAGCTAGGTCGTTTCTTAAATTGGATAATAAATCTGTTTATGACAGATTATGCACGTTATGTTATGGTAATGCCAAGTTGTCATGACAAGTTATGAGGTACTGGTTCATGTCAAGTTGTCATAACAACATCTTAAACAATGTCATCTTTGCATTAAAAATGTCATAATAGAACGAATTATACTTAATGACAGTTGTCATAAACGTGCATAAATCGCCCTCATGTTTATGACAGGTGTCACGTCATGATTATGAAGGTGTCATGCCATGTCCATGCACAACCCTTCAAGTAAAGTGTTACCTGAATATGTACCTATTAGAACCTTTTGAAAAGGTAACGTCCCAGTGACAACTTTTGTACCTTTGTTTCTGACAGTGTGGAGAATACAATGCAAAATGCATTTTCCCAGATCTCCCAAAATTGATCACATTGTAGTCATAATGACCTTCTGGTGATGCACAGAAAATGCAATGACTGTGATTAAATGCACAATGTTGCAAATATAGTTTGTATCCTGGAGTCTCTTAATCACAATAAGTGCTTTAAATTGTTTTCTTAATCACAATAAGTGCTTTAAATGAACAACACCTCTTTTGAGAAGATCTCAAGCGTGTCGAGATGGGAAGTGAGGTGCATTATAAATCACAATCCTCCAAAGAGCACTGGAAGTTCAGTAGAAGCAAAACTTGGCATTTGGCGTATTTAATGTCTACATTCCCAAAACACCTAACCTTATAAAACTCCTTAAGACAACTGAGGACAGCAGACCTTTGGACATCTCTGAGGTCATTTTTCCATCCTGTTTCCATCAAAAATATATGCTGTGCACCTTTAGAGCAGATTTAAACACCAGTCTGATCTTTATGCAGGCTTGAGTGATTAAAAATTGTGTGTACCTTTATTGGCAAAGGAATATGCGAGATGGCTCCAAGACCCAATTACTTATGCACTCCTGTGAGGTTAATGGAAGAAAAAGTTAAAGTTCTCAAATGAATGCCATCAGTGTGGATAAATACCTGTTGTGTGCAGCCACCTGCCAAGAATGTATGCACAAAAAAACCTCTTTGGCCATTCCTATCAATCCTACGTTTATACATGATAGAGATCAAGCCATGCAGTTCTCACTTAATGCAAACATCTTGCTTATATTGTAATTCACAAATACCTAACATTCAAGAGTCAGTTTTGCCTTTATCGTCCCAATAATTATGGAGGGCACTGTGTATTCTCCTTCAGAAAGATACAGGGTTATCAAGACCAGTTATCAACATCTTGCTTACGCATGTGTAAGCCACAAATACCCAAGAGATCAGGCTGAGCAGAGGCGGTAGGACATAAAAATGTCAAACTCACTGAATATGCAGTCTGTCTCTGTTTACAAGCCTGCATATCCTTCATACTGCAGTTTTGTGTAGCTTTATTCACTGCAGTCGTATTCAGAATTATTTCATATAAAATATTTAATTCCCTATCTTGCTCTATAAACATAATATTGCAAGCGTCCTTGAAATGGCCAAAATATTGTCAAACTCAAATTGTGTTTTGCCTACTAATCTATTCATGATTTTTTTTTATTCCTGTATGCTCAAACTGTCTTTTTATCTATCTAAGAAATCAGATGTTACGTTCTCAGATCAGTAAAGCAGTTTCTGGGCTTCGTTCTTAAAAATAAAGGTGCTACATGATGCCATAGAAGAACCATTTTTGGCTTTATGGTTCCATAAAGAACCTTTAACATCTTGTTTTGGTGCACAAAACTCATTTGTATTGAGACAAGGTTCTTTAGACTTAAAAAAAAAGAAATGGCACTGCTGTAAAAAACCCTTTTACCACCTTTATTTTTAAAAGTGTTGCATAAGCTAAACACAGCGACTAAACACAAATCTGTAAAAAATCACTTAAAGACCTGGTAACATACTAGTACCTCGACTATATTTCTAGGTATTCTTGCCGATGTATTGTGCAGTGAACATGGATGATTAATATTTAGATTTCATATTGTTTAATAAAAAAAATTAAGATTGCACACATGATAAAAGCATTACAGCTGGTAAGAATGTTTCCCGCTTTTAAAGGGCTTAGTAAACATTTATGGCACTTTTCCATTGCATAGTACCCCACGGTTTGGGTCAGGTCGGGTCAGCTCATCTCACTTTGGCTTGGTTAGCTTTTCCATCAAGTTTAGTAACACTTCGGAGTGGGAGGGTTTATAGGCGTGTCGTTATATTTGCGCTGCCTACTGCTGTGACTTCATACATGTGAGAGGGTCATTGTACATTCCCATACATTTATTTATTGCTCAGTCCACCACAAAGTTAAATTGACCACCACAAATAGATGTTTGCACATCGCGTTTATCACTACCTCTGCCTCACATGACAGTTACTTTACAAACACCCGTGGCGTCAGTCGACGCACTCCGCTGAGCCTCATTTAAGTTGCATTTCAGCATATATGCTACGTGCACAACGTGTATGTGCCACAACAAACTGTAAATCTGGAAAAAAACTATTATGGTGTTCCTGATTCTCAACCGGTGGATGTTTTTCATTGCTAAAAGGGAGTTTGAGAACTTACAGCAAAGCACAAATGACAACAGGTTTACTCGAGATGGCGCAAGCTAGCATGAAGGTAAAGCTAATCTTTTACATTATAGCGATGACGCTAGTAGTGACGATTCTCTGAGACCAATCAGTGATCTACAGTGTTTTCACGTCTAGTTAGGGTGGCCATTCGTGCCAGAGGAAAAGACCCCAAACGTAACCTGACCTGACCCAAACCAAACCGTGGGGTACTATGTAATGGAAAGGCACCATTAGGTTAATCAACTGGAACTGCTACCCTTTTAAGGTACACTTTCAGAAAAAAGGTTCAAGAAGGTATAAAAGTTTATAAATACACTTTATATACACTTTGGTACCTAAAAGGTACACATTGGTCCCTAAAAGGAACATACCAATACCTCACAGGTACATATACAGTTGAAAGAAAAAGTATGTGAACCCTTTGGGCTTACTTGGATTTCTTCATTAATTGGTCATAAAATGTGTTCTGATCTTTATCTAAGTCACAACAATAGAGAAACACAGTCTGCTTAAACTAATACCGCACAAACATTATTTGTTTTCATGTTTTTATTGAACACAACATGTAAACATTCATAGTGCAGGGTAGAAAAAGTATGTGAAACCCTACGCTAATGACTTCTCCAAGAGCTAATTGGAGCCAGGAGTCAGCCAACCTGGGGTCCAATCAATGTGATGAGATTGGATGTGTTGATTAAAGCTGCCCTGTCCAATAAAAAACACACACCAGTTTTGAGTTTGCTGTTCTGAAGAAGCATTTTCTGATGTGAACTATGCCTCGCACAAAAGAGCTCTCAGAAGACCTACGATCAAGAATTGTTGACTTACATGAAGCTGGAAAGGGCTACAAAAGCATATTTAAAAGCGTTGATGTCCATGTGTCCACGGTAAGACAGATTGTCTACAAATGGAGAAAGTTCAGCACTGTTGCTACTACACTCCCTAGGCGTGGTCGTCCTGTAAAGATGACTGCAAGAGCACAGCGCAGAATGCTCAATGAGGTGAAGAAGAATCCTAGAGTGTCAGCTAAAGACTTACAGAAATCTCTGGCACATGCTAACATTTTTGTTGACAAATCTACAATAAGGAAAACATTAAACAAGAATGGACTTCATGGGAGGACACCACGGAGGAAGCCACTGCTGTCAAAAAAAAACATTGCAGCACTTTTGAAGTTTGCAAAAGAGCACCTGGATGTTCCACAGCACTACTGGCAAAACAGTCTGTGGACAGATGAAACAAAAATTGAGTTGTTTGGAAAGAACACACAACGCTATGTGTGGAGAACAAAAGGCACAGCACACCAACATCAAAACCTCAACTGTGAAATATGGTGGAGGGGGCATCATGGTTTGGGGCTGCTTTGCTGCCTCAGGCCCTGCACGGATTACTGTCATCGATGGAAAAATGAATTCCAAAGTTTATCAAGACATTTTGCAGGAAAACTTAAGACCATCTGTTTGCAAACTGAAGCATAACAGAGGATGGACGATGCAACAGGACAACGACCCAAAGCATAGAAGTAAATCAACAACAGAATGGCTTCAACAGAAGAAAATACGCCTTCTGGAATGGCCCAGTCAGAGTCCTGACCTCAACCCGATTGAGATGCTGTGGCATGACCTCAAGAGAGTGATTCACACCAGACATCCCAAGAATATTGCTGAACTGAAACACTTTTGTTAGGAGGAATGGTCCAAAATTTCTCCGGACCATTGTGCAGGTCTGATCTGCAACTATAGGAAACGTTTGGTTGAGGTTATTGCTGCCAAAGTGGTTGACCCAGTTATTAAACCCAAAGGTTCACATACTTTTTCCACCCTGCACTATGAATGTTTACATGTTGTGTTCAATAAAAACGGTATTAGTGCGGTATTAGTTTAAGCAGACTGTGTTTCTCTATTGTTGTGACTTAGATGAAGATCAGAACACATGTTATGACCAATTTATGAATAAATCTAAGTAAGCCCAAAGGGTTCACATACTTTTTCTTTCAACTTTATGTACCAAAATGGTACATATTAGGACCTTTTAAAAGGTATTGTCCTAGTGACAACATTTGTACCTTTTTTTCTGAGAGTGTACAGTATGCACTTGTGTACAGTATGCTCTTAACGCACAATTTTGACTCACTGAAATAGCTTCACCTTAGGAAATAAGTCTCCTTTTATCTTAAAACTGAAAATAAGTGAGTTTTTGTAGCAGAAGGTTCGCATTCATTAAAACTGAGCTAATAAAATATTTCAAATAAATATTTAACGTTCGGCTTCGTGTTGGCTCCTGTCGGGGCTTATTTCTAATATAACAACCCCTTATTACACAGCTATTTATTAAATATTGAAAAATTTTATTAGCTCAATTTTGATGAATGTAGACCCTCTGCGGAAAAGCCGTTTATTTTCAGTTTTAAGATAAGACAAGATGTTCAAATGTCATGAACATTCAATATAATGTCATGTGTTATTAAAACACAAATGTATATTTAATTTTCATGTAGTATTAAGCTGTACCTCTCAAAATGATTGGCAGCATCGGGGTTACTGTGTGTGTGTTATTAGTTTTAAATGGGTTGTTATCTGGGAATAACAAACCTGCAAATGTCGCGACTGGCCAATCAGAATCAAGCATTCTAACAAGCCGTGTAATAAAGCACAATAACAATACAAGTAAATGGAACATTGTAAATTATTTCCAGTGGTTCCCATGCTGTATACATCTATATGATCCATTTCAGTCCAATAATCAAAAGTAGACATGATTATATATTTGTCAGACCACAAGGGGCTGTCATTTCTCCTGGATGTCCTGCAAGATCATGAGAGGACCAGAAAGAACCTTATATGAGGCAGTAGCGGCCGGTGACTTCTCTTCCGAGGGGCGCAAATTCAAAATACTGTACAGTATGTGTTTGGAGTGTCATGTGTGTTGCTTGCCATGTCAAAATATGTGTTCATTGCGTCATGTGAACCATGTGCGTCATGCGTCTTATCAAAATACGTGCCTGCTGCACACGCATTGAAAGGATTTAACATAAAAGAGATGCTCAGGTTCATGAAAAAGACACAAACTTAACACTTAACTTGATTACACATGAGATTAAGCGAGTATCTGGCAAACACGAGTGTCTATTTTGTCATAAAACCTGTAGCAGGCTCGCATTTTGACAACATGCGTGGTGCACATAAGTTTACATGACGTGCGAACACAATTTTGAAATGACGAGCCACACAACGGGTTACATGCATGTTTTGATGAGCTTGGCATCGTGCGCCCTTGAAAAGGAAATAACCGGCTGCCGCTGGTATGAGGTTTGTATGACAGGAATGCATGAAAAATGTTAAATATGGCAAATAAATATGAATAACCAATAACCCATATCTGCAGACTCTCCATACCCATATCATTATATTAGTTCAAATAACACAAGGTAAGTGTGTTGACCTTGTCTTTGCCCTGGTCTGGTTCTCTACTGCTTTTTTAATGCACCACACACTAGTTGTTTTCCTACTGACACCATGTGCGCTTAAGCATCTAAAAGGCAAATAAGGTTGGTTTGGCGTGCTAGTGGCGGTCTGGGGCGGGAACTATCCTGTGGGGTGGTTGGGTGCAGTGCCCCATCTGTCCCTAACACCTCTTTTATGACATGGGCTGGGGGCAGGCGTATGCATTGCATCCCACAATGAAGGGGCAGCATTAAAATATTGTATCTCTTATTTTTTCTTTCTGCCATTACAACCACCTTTTTTATCTCCCTCATCCTTCAACTCAATTCCGAACCTAATAATAAATTTACTTTGTTATTATCACTATTAGTGTTGTCACTAGTGATAGAATAATCCATTGCTAAACCTGTATGCATTACACTAAATAACACATTTTTCACACGCACACACTTTCACAAATACACAAAAGTTGTCAGAATGGATTAGCGTGGGAAGTGAAAATGTGTGTTTGCTTGTTGCTTGCTTATTATTATTATTCTCTTGTTATTTATCAAATGTAAATAGAGTCACTTTCTGTTTTTGCATTACATAATAAAACAAATTACTAGAAAACAAATCCCTTCTCCCATTTAAACCAAACCGAAACAATGATGGGATCAGAAATGTTGGTATCTGGTTTACTAACCTAAATGTATAAATGCAAATGATATGGATTATCTTAAATCCATGAAGGATTAACACAAATCAAGGCCATTGTGACAACTAGGGTATCGGCAACAATCTGGCTATACGCGACGTATCACGATCCATGTGGTTGGACCTTGCTTACAGCGATACTGTAAGCAAGGTGATATATTGTGATATTTCTTCTTTTGGGTACAGAATAGGATATAATTTTAGGACATAGATATATACACTAGATGTCGCCTTGGGGTTCTAAGCATGCGTCAAAACCGCCGCCATCTTGGAACAGGAGTCTTGTCATTGGAAGTAGCTAATTAACGCTGCTATCTCCGCCTGTACTACGAATTCATGGATGATGCCGGACTTTTGTGCTGCGTATGAATGTTGGGCTAATAGCACTATGCATTGTAGTTAGAAAAAGTAGATTTTCAAAATATCAAAACTTTAATTTTTTTCTGGACTCGGTGCTAAATACAATCGCATTCATGACGATGGTGATTTTATTTCCGTAACACCATTGCCTACAATGATGCTGATGCGGGATTCCCCTGTTTCAAGATGGCGGCTCTATTTGACGCATTCGATTAAAATGAACTGCAGCAGCCAAGGCGACATTTTGTGTACATATCTATGATTTTAGGAAAGCTGTCATCAAGAACACACCACCATATTAAACCCTAGCAAATACTTCCTGTCACTCTTGACTTAAGTTTAGACATAAGAAGACTGCTGTCTAGTGGTCGGGATGTAAACTCAAAACGAATCAACTTCCATAAATCTTGTATGAAAGAAATCGATATTGCGGGTTAAGAGAATCGATGCAGTGTATCTACAAAAAATATCCTGATACGCACTTGTATCAATATTTTCTTACACTCCTAGTGACGACTAAGACAAAACATGTACAAAACTGTCCTTAAAAGTGGAAAATGCTGCTCACTAAAAAAGTTCCCCATGTGATTGTGTGATGTTTCTGCTTCTGTAAGTTTATTAGGAATTCAAAAATAGCAAAAATCTCTTTCACATACACAAAGCCAAACATTTTCCCATGAACTCTACAAACAATATGTACTGATTTAATGGAAAACACAGTTCAGTGATTTGAGGATGAAAGCCATGAAAGAAAGAATACTTTCATGCATTTTATATAGAAATTACATTGTACCAATTTTTCCACTCTTAAAAACTTGACACACCAGATTGCATTGTGTTTTTCTGCAGTGGCATTATGACATTTAGCAAGATAAAAACAAAGACCTCATATATGCAGTAATGATGATGTAACAACAGTAACTGATTATTACAATGTAAATATAAATCATAACCACCCAAAGCAACCAGATATAAGTGCATAAGATTTCTTAAAATGACCCTTTTAACCAAGATACAGCACCAATGCATAACGATTTCTGTAAATGCAAACCATACACAAGCTTAAATCTCACTCCAGACTGGCGGACGAAAATTTACACGGAGAAACAACCTGAGAAAGAGTCTGACGGTGACATTCACAATTTTATTGCACGGCTGTTTGTATACATTACAGCATTTTAGTCCCACATTATGGTTTGTTTTTCCGGAGAATAGTTTGGGTCCTTTGACCGACATGATATTCACATTCACCATTGTCAAAGCAATGCATACAAAACTTCTTGGTCAATATTGTGGTGCTCTGCTTTAAAATATAAATAATAAACATGATCATTAATCACATGATCTCGATGCAATCGCTGCAATCAAGGTGAAGTCTGGATCGTTTTACAGTTAAATTTTGGTTCTTGTGCTGTTCAGAAAAAATTATAGGGTGATTATGAGGGAGTCTCCAAATGTAAAAAAGTTCATAGTGCAAATGTCAATCACATTAAGGCAAGGATATAAATGTAGAAAAATAGTTGTGCGTGCACATGAATTTTTGACCTTTGTTACAAAAAAGGTATGAAGGTTTTGTCTTCAACGAGAGACACTGACATGTTTTTCAGCTCCTCGGGGGAGTTGACAGCTTTGTACCCGAGCTCGTCTAAAAAGTGCTGACAAACAGTTTGTGTGTAATCAACTATGTCATAAGACAATTTCAGCCTCCAGCTTTCCGCATTGGCCGCTGAGTCTCTCAGCGTGCTGTACTTATGCTTTGCTGACGCGTCATTATTGCCTCTCGTGTTGTTATTTATCCAATCCACCACATTCTTTTCCATCGTAAGACCGAGGAACTCATAAACCTCTTTGGTTTTTTCGAGGGTGTTCCTGGCCAAATCCTCGTACCTTAACAGCATGTATCGTCCTCGAAGCCATGCCGGTTTGCTCAAGCCCGTGGACACCGAGTTTAGAAAGTCGTCGCACACTGTTGTGAGTAGGGTCAAATCCAAGTTGTAAGGTTTACGGCCTGTGGCTTTCCAGATGCGCCACAGGCGGTATGTTTCCCAAAAGGTTTCGATTCTGGAAGATAATATCCCACGTGGGTCCCTTACCAGCTGAATAACTTTCAGGTTAAGCCGGGGGTCCTCGATTAGCGCCTTCAGATCGTTGACCTCTGGTATACGTACCGTCTTGATGGCCACGTAGTGTCTTTCCCTGCATGATTCGGTGGCTAGGGTCAAGTTGAGGGGGCCGCACTTTCGAATGCAGTCCCCCTCTTCTATATTGCCTTCGCTCGGGCTAAAAGCATCACAGACCGGCACAGAGCAAAGTGCTTTGCTAGCTCCACGTCGAAAAATTTTGTCCGTGGTATGGTTCGCCGGCTGCGGCTTAATGTAGCTCTCCAAAAAATACAAGTCGCAGTTGTACAAGCTTCGCAGAAGGTCACGGCTGGCTCCCAGTGTTACTCTACGCTCTGTGTTGTATCTACTAGGAGGAACGTGAGGAATTAAAGTATTCTGAACGTGAAAGAGAGGTTCGTAAAGATAAAACACATCTGAGTGCTGGTTGAACAACTGGCCGAAGAAAGATGAGCCGCTACGTGTGGTCGCTAAGATAAGGATGTGAGTCCTCTTAGAGGAATTGTAATTAAAATACGGGTACTCATCGCACATCCGATCAAAAGACTCCACGTCCTGTCCCAAACCACAGTTCAAAGGGTTGGGAACCGGGCAAATATGAAAATGCTTGGTTGTAAAAGTCCTGATTGCCGTGTATTGGATTGCTACAGACACCAATGCAAGCAGAACAACAGCCTTCCAGGAACATTGCATGGCTGGGTAACTTCATTTAGAAGATGCAGTCTGATTTGATCCTATGGACAGACACAGCTGGGGGAAAGAAATAATAGAGCTTAAAATGAGTCTTGTGAGAGATAAAAACTGTAAGACATGAAT
Source organism: Misgurnus anguillicaudatus (assembly GCF_027580225.2). NCBI lineage: Eukaryota > Metazoa > Chordata > Actinopteri > Cypriniformes > Cobitidae > Misgurnus > Misgurnus anguillicaudatus. The sequence goes on along the minus strand of NC_073342.2, from coordinate 16,640,417 downwards.
AAAAATATTTTTAAAATATTTACGGTATCTTATTATACTTACATCTAAAATGATCTAAAAATATACTTTAAGTTCTTCATGAACTGATTTTAATATTATAGCATTGAAAAGCATACAATATCTCATAACATGTTCTCATAAATTTTAAAATATGCACCAAAATGCAATCTTTATCCATGTCATATTAAAATCCATCACTTTGATGAACTAGCTACTCTATACGTTTAAACTCTTCCAACTAAAGTGCAACCTTTTATACAAGCCTTGGGTATTTTGTTTCGAAAAAACAGCATAGGTTTAAAGCAAACCAGCCTCTAGCATGTAAACGGGCAACAAAACCAGTTCTTTTTAGAAACTGGCACCGTTTCAAGCACCTGTAGAGAGCGGCACTTATCGCTTTTTCTCCTTATACCACATGCACGATTAAAAGTCAAATTGGCTTGCTATACGCATGCATATGATATATTTGAACGGCAGCCGTCGACGACAGCGCGTCCACTTCTGATTTACCGCAGTGCAACAACTCGATATTCAGTTGGAAATAATAAAAACCCAGATCCGATCTGCCTACATAAAAACGGTGAGCAACTTGGTATCGTATATTCCAGCGCGTGAATCTCAGACATCCAGGCATACTGTAATAAAACACTGTAAAACATTTCAGCTAGATGTACTTGCCTCTTATTTATCCGTATGCGAACATGCCAAAGAATATAACAAAAGGAAAAAAATCACGCGCCGCTATGGCTTTGTGTAACTCGTCCCGTGTCCGTTATAGACGCTTTACCGTTTTTTTGTTTACGTCAAACATCGCGAGGCGCCTCATTCCCATAAATAACAGCGATAAAAAGGTCGTATATCCTCAAGCAGCTCCATTCAAGCTCGGGGTAAAACACTGAAAGTCAGTCTTCGTGGGTAGACACGGATGAATAAGGTATTGATGCGCATCCTCAGATAGCTCCGTGTGACTAAACGCGAAACGCCGGACGAATATTTTGTCGTGAGGAGACTGAAGAGAGGTGTGCCGCTCAGTAAAACGTAGATACCCTGACGAAACCCTGCCCGAATATTCATCCCTTCCCTTAAAACCACAGCTGACAAAGGCTGAGGAAAAAACAGCACGAGGGGGAGGCAGATTAGGTTCACATTGAGAATATATGTGTGTGCGCGTCCTCGATGATGAAGCCTTTAACATGGAGTTAGTTTGGGTGAGGAAAATAACGGATCTAGAAATGTCGTGTTTTTTGTTTTGTTTTGAATTTTGCTGATGATATTTAACGTGAGATGAATGTAAGGAATGTAGTTCAGGTAATGTATGCGAGGAAAAATACATCAGACATGGCCGGCTAGTGGATTTCAATACTGAAAGGCAGAATACTTATGTAATGGTACAGTGTGTTCAGACATTTCATGATGTACTGTCGCATACGATCAACTAGTACACATTTAACTATTAGGGCTTCTGTTTTCAGTTCGAATGAACCTGTCATTACAGTTATGCATTTGTCAGTCCAAAGTGGCTTACATTGCATTCAGGCTATACATTTTATCAGTTTGTGTGTTCCCTGTGAATTGAACCCATATCTTTTGTGCTGCTAACACAATGACACAATTGAGCTACAGGAACACTTACAGGTATTCCCATGGGAACCTTTCCAAACTGTTATATGTCAGGTTTAATGAATGGGTTTTAACCTGTCTTTCTTTACACAGAAGGAGATATCTGGATATTTTGTAGTTTATGGGGTCAAGGTTCAACAATGATAAAGAACCACAAAAGTGCCCAAAAACTAACCTATGTGCAAGAGACAATGTATATCCAGCTTTGATCATGCTGGGTTCATTTTCCGATAACAACCGTTCTTCAAGCTATCGGGTCTGTTTTAAGCGATTTAAACACTTCCTTTTCGTTAAATCCCGAGCAAAGAACAACACTCGAAGCCTTCATATCTAAAAAAAAAAAAGATGTTATCACTGTCTTACCGACTGGATCCGGCAAAAGTCTGATATAGCTCTGCTACCTCATCTCCTTAATCGCTTTGATTGGTTTTAGGTCTATCCAATTGGACACAGAGGCATTTGAGAGATGTCCGTTGGTGACGCCCCTTTGGAAATGATTTGTCTATGAAGCTTTGCGAGACCATAATTCAGTTACTTCTGAGAATGGTCTGTTTTTATCCAGGCTACGTTACTTATAATGCGTTACCCCCCACCGCTGTTTGTGAATAGATTATCTCCCAATGATTTTATTTGGCATGTTCATGTTTATTTACTTGGAGAGAGAAGTGCATCTTCAGAAAATTATTTTAATATCTAAATTGTGCATTCGTAATCCATTTCTATTAAATATTTTTTGGATCTACACAAAACCCTGCTGCACAAATGTATTCTGGTGTAAACCACCATCTGTCACCTGTTAGAAACTTGCAGCTCTTTGAGTACACAAAAAATCCACCCATACCAAATATTTTTCTTCGCTTTTTTGCTATTTTTCTCTATATCATTTTGCCTGAAACCAGAAAACTGACATTTGAAATGGGGTTTTCTTCTCAGTCCAATGTCTTGCAATCTTAGAAGCTGCCAAATGAAAGATTATGACTTCTGCTAAATCAGTTTTATCTTTGTGTGCTCAACGCAACCTCAATTTCAATCAGCATGTGTGCTCAAGCATTTGAAAATGTTGGCCTGCATATTGGCAGGCCACAAAATGTTACAGAGGTGCAGCAGCGAGGTGAAGATGGGTTAGTGCCCCCTTTATCCACTCGGGTGGGAACTGGTAATAAGCTTTTAAATGCAAATGATTTCAAATGCAATCCTCATAGTCCAGTCTGGTCAACACTGCGCTGCATCAGCGGTTTAGTCGTTATTTTCTACAACTATGTATATGGTAAACGGATCTATTATGACAACCGTGTCCAGAAAAATGAGAAAACCCAGAGCATGAAGCATGATTTCAATATGCGATTGTACTGTGTTGAAGGTAGACCATAACTCACGGATAAACCTGTGACATGGTTCTTTAAAGAAAAGCACCCACAATAAAAATATTTCCTTGGAATGTCTAATCAAATTCCAAGAATAGGAATTATTAAAATATACTGTATTGTACTGTTACGGACAAGCGTACACAAATACACACCATAACTACAATATAAAACAAAATGTAAATAATATAAAAAAACTATACTGCTATATTTACTTAACTTAACTGTTGCCTTTCTATCATCTCGAACCAGTAACAGGGTTCCTATGAGTTCTTGAAATCCTTGAAAGTTTGTGAATCTCGGGGAAAAATTCAAGGCTCTGGCAAGTTTTTGAAACTATATATACATAGATACAGGTCATTGAAAGTGCTTGAATTTATTTTATGCAAGAAGTTTTCTGGGAAAAAAATCCATATTATTCTCTGTGTAGTGTAGGATAATATCATAAAAATTCTAGACTTTTTAAGCCCACGTGCTAAACTTTTCACTTTAAATGCTTTTATCTTCTGTATGCGAATGTTGATTCATACCAAAATGCTTTTTTGCATAGTTGTGTTTGACACATGAAAATGTCTCGGGTTACGTATGTAACTGTTGTTCGCTGAGAAGGGAACATGGCGCTGCTTCACCCTTGCCATACTTCCTCGTCCCTGTAATGCTATCTTTGGCAATATTTCAGATAGCGATATACTTACTGGCTCCCGCGTCACCCTGTCTTTGTTGTTAAGCCTCATCATAGGTTGAATTTGATATACACATTTCAGACGTACTTACCCCTGGAGGCATCTCCAAAGTGTCACCGCAGTGACGCAGCGCGAGTTCCCTCGAAAGGGAACTGTAACAATGTATTTTTAAAGGTAACACGATGTAACCTTGCTGTCACTTGAAATGTGTTCCCACATTTTATCCTTGAATTTGAGGGTATTGGACCTGGAAAGTCTTTGAAAGTTCCTTGAATTTTAAGTTAACTAAGATGATAAAAATAAAAGCTTGTAAAGGCATACAGCTATATTTTCCCAAACCAATAACCCAAACTACGTGTAGTTAATAAATGTGAGAACTGTCTGAACGTTGTCTCTTCGATTCATACATCAGTCAGAAATATTTGGGTCTCGGCTATCCAAGGTTGTTCCTCGGCCGGCATTGGATCACTGCCTCCAGATGAGGCAGCTGAGTTTATTTTGTAGAAATGAAAAGAGTTTGTCCAAGAAACAATGTTGGAAAGGAGTAGGCGGTTGAGACCAGGTCTAATTAAGACAGGAGCTGCCATTGTTTTTACTATTACTCCCGACAGCGCTCAGTATCTGAGAACAGATGCCCCATATATGAGATCAGCCAATTTAAGAACAAGATGCATTTAAAACTGACGGGGTGTCAGTGTTCCCAATAATAAGTGTCTTTTACATTTTGCTTTTTTTTAAAAAATACTAGTTTTATCAGGAAGGTGTTGAGATGAATAAGACGGGTGTTGAAAACATGTTGAAACATTATGGGAAGCGTGAATGCAGGCTGACTTTGAAAATTAAAACAAAATGTGAAAGGACATAAAATGAAAACTTTATATTTGAATTTGAATTGTGTCACTATTATTGCTCAAGCATTAATGAAAAGCTTTAAATAACATGGGCAGTTTCTTTTGCCTTTTTAATTTTGTACTGGCAGTCTTGTCTGAGGTTTTAATGAAAATAAAAAGTTGAACCATCTGCATTTAATTTTCAATGTGACAGGTACAATGCATTTTTTATTCATACATTTTTATTTATATATATTTTTTTAAATTGACCATAATTAACCATGAAAATCCATTATTTTGTAATCTGTTAGATATTAAGTTCTCTTGTATTTTACCTTTATACAAAACATTTACATAATATTTACATATTATATCATGTGCTTGCACCTACACTGATGTTACACTAAAAAATAAAACGACACAAACTAAATATAAACTAAAAGTAAAGATTTTTGAAAAATATTTTTTTAAGAAAAAAAGGAAAAAGATCAAAACTATCTATGCATCACTGGTATGTAGCAAAAAATACAAAATTTTTTTTTTAAATTGGCTATATTTTAAAAACTATATCGCTGAGTGTAACTGCACTGTAAAAAAGATTTGTTGGTTCAACTTAAAATGTGTTTGAGTTTTGAGTTAATTCAACTTAAACAATTTTAGCTAACGTATTTAGTTACATTGGCACTCTTCACAAGCTTCAAAAGAAGGCAAAAGCATCATTATATAACTTTTTTTGGTGTATATTTCATGTGAAGGTTTTTTTTAAAAAACAAACTACTGTATAATACATGTTTCATTGTTTTATAAAAGTCTTGACCCGTGCCTTTCTCTCTCTATGTGTTTGTTGGTTTTGCAGATTTGCTTGCTGTACATCCATGATGCAAATTTCCTGTTCCACGACATCTCAAAGTTGTTCTATTGGATTAAGATCTGGTGACCACTGGAGTTCACTGTCATGTTCAAGAAACCAGTTTTGGATAATGTGAGCTTTGTGACATGATGCATTATCCTGTTGAAAGTAGCCATCAGAAGATGGGTATACTGTGGTCATAAATGAATGGACTTGGTCAGTAACAATACTCAGGTAGGTTGTGGGATTTAAACAATGCTCAATTGGTACTAAGGGGCCCAAAGTGTGCCAAGAAAATATCCTTCACACCATTACACCACCCCCTCAGTCTTTCATGTTGTTTACGGCACATTCTGACCTACAGTACCGTCTGAATGTCGCAGCTAAAAATCGGGTCTCACCAGACCAGGCAACATTTTTCCAATCTTCTATTGTCCTATTTTGGTGAGCCTGTGTGAATCATAGCTTCAGTTTCCTGTTCTTAGCTGGCAGGAGTGGCACCCGCTGTGGTTTTTTGCTGGTTTAAACTCATCTGCTTCAAGGTTATTCCACATACCTTTGTTGTAATGAGTGGTTATTTGATTTACTGTTGCATTTCTATCCAGCCTCGTCTCACTGTTAATATGTAATATTTACACGTAACTTTCAAAAACAAAAAAAAGTTATTTTTTGTACGTTTAAATAGATGCTAAAACGTACAATGTAGACCTATTTACAACATTTAAACGTAGCATTAATACGTTTTTACAGCTAAAAAACGTAAAAAATTTACGTATCTTTCATTGCATAAAAATTGCGGTATAATTTCCCTTTAACCATTTTAGCGATATGTTACCACCTTAACTCTACCCCGGCACTTTCACATTCGCTTTGCAGCCCTCTATTGGCCAAAACCGCACTAAAGAAGTTTCCAACCGTCGGGTCGCGGTCCTGTAGTTCGAGTGAAAACTACAAAAACTTGCTTTACGGCAGACCTAAAATCCAATCAGAGCCAGCTATGCTGCAGTAGGCTAAATTATTTACGACAGTGGTAATGGACAATTCCGCTTCTAACCTGTAGGGGGAGCAGAGAGCAAGAACTCTTTAGTGTTGCTTTAAAATTATTTAACGTTACTGTTACAAAAAGCATAACAGACAGACAAGTGTAATCACAACAACTTATTTATTGCGAATATTAAAATCAGTACCAAAAGTAGTTAAAATGATGATGTGCTGCAGCCAAGGTCCTCTCTGGAGTATAAGAAAAGTATTAAAGTTATTAATCCAAGAGAACGTTGATCTGGCTTCCCTCTGTCATGGCGCATTTTTTTAAAATTTCAAACGTACACCAACGGAAATGACGCAAATATGTCACGTGGCACGCAATGAGCCAATGAGCTTTTGATATCACTGCAGTAGAGCACTGTGTCGTAAAGCTTCTTGAGGCGTGATATTTGAATCTAAATTTATATAAGCCTATAACAAACGCGCGCTCCGACTTTACGGTTGCTGATGAGAACTAAAGCTGGGCAAAAAAAATCGATTTTTCGATTAATCGTTTTTAAAAATGTGGTCGATTCAAAATCGATTCTTAAAGAGCAGAATTGATTTTTTCTTTCATATTTAGTTCCGCAAACATTGGATGTTAGATTAACGTTAATCTGATTCCTAGTCTTCATCATTAGATGTCACCCTCTTTTTTGCTTTGCACAATGTTACCAAGGAGCAAGAGGCAAGCCTGTCATTCATTCATTCAGTGCTTAAAATGGCAGTTTAAGGTGCTTCATCGACGTTGATGCAACCTTCACATAAAAAGTCACATAAAAGTCAGAAGTATGGAAGCATTTTAGATTTCGCAAGCAAGACAATGACGATATGTGGCTTTTAATTTCTTTTTATTAATTACCCACTTGTAAACTGCTGTTCACTGTTCTTTTTATTAATATAGTATTTGTATTAAATCTATATTCATTGAGTTGAATCGAGAATCGAGTATAAAAACCGGCCCGAGAACCGGAATCGAAAATTAAACCGAGAATCGAAATCGAATCGATTTGATGGCTTGCGAATCGAAATTGAATCGATCTGGAACATCTGAATCGATTAAATCAAGAAGGAGGAGTTACTACCGCGGGTGGAGCGAGTACGAGTCATGCAACACTATACAATACTGTTAAACTTATGATTCACTACATGTTCGTGTCATTTATATAATATGCACGCGCATATTTACAACATAAGACAGAAGTCTTACTTACCGCATGCAACTCGTTACCCGGTTGGGAAAATCCAGTGCATCAAACACACACGCAAAACTCGGCTGCTACCCCGGATAATAAACTATATCCATTGTTTTCATAAGGCTGGATTTTTTTCTCCTTACATCCAAAAACACACTTCTTCATTTATGCCATTGTTGAGTTTTGAAATTAAACAAAGCTGTGTCGCGTGATGTGATGTTTGAAAGTGCTAGCGTCTCCCGCTGATTGACGGGTGGGCGGGGTTTTCCGGGGAAGTGCCCATATAAAGAAGTGATACGTATAGAAACCCCTGAAACGTCACCTGGACCTGTAATCGAAAAAAACTTTCCGAAACTTGTATGAACCCTGGTGAAGTGCATTCGGCACAGAAATACTCATGAGGAAATAATTCTATAACTGTGTTAATAAGTCAGAATGCTTGAAATACCATAGACCCCCCCCCAACATTTTAAAATGTTCATTACTGTGAAATTCTCTGAATATTATTCATTAATATTCATTAGGTAAATGGGTAAACGGTCTTAATAAGTCTGAAAATAAGACTGAAAACATGTCATTAATATGAGTAAGAAAAGTCAATGCCCGCAATTTTAATATTTATAAATAGGAATAACTTGTGTACAAATTTGTACGTTTGTAAAACTGTAAATAATTGACATATTAGTCCTGTCAAAAAGTCGTTTGTCAAAACACACGTTGTTCTATCATCTCGAACCAATCTGCCCATTCTCCTCTGACATCAACGGGGCATTTTCATCTTCACAACTGCCGCTAACTGGATATTTCTCTTTCACTATTGGGTCAATTTTAACCCAGTGGTGTGTTTATGGGTCAAAATTAACCAAGCCAAGTGTTTGAACCCAGGGAACACAGATACTGATAAAAATATACATCTTGTAATGCACTGTAAGTCGCTTTGTATAAAAGTGTCTGCCAAATGTAAAATGAAAATACACAATGCCAAATTAAAGTATATACTGTATGTACTGACAGTTAGTGGGAAATAGCGGCAAACTCACATTGACACAACTCCCGCTGCAGCATCTGTGGATTGGAAGTAGCAGTATTATTCTAGTTGAGTACCAGCTGTATATACACCACAACTTTATAACATTATAAATAAAATCAAACAAAAAAATAATCCATAATGTTCGATTGTACTATATAAAAGCTTGTATACAGCCATAGTCTCCCCGAACTCAGTAACCTAAACATCACCTACATGGACTTAATGAATGTGAGACTTTGTGATTGGCAGAAACGGAGGGCCAAGGGCCTGTGTGGGTGTCGATTCAGATGGCAGCCTGTTGCTGTTGGTGAACAGGATGTCAAGACCAGGCTTCGGGAAGATGCGCTCAGGTCTCGGGACAGCAATATCATCCTGTTTCTACTCAGAGATTTTGGACTTGCCCTTGGTGTGCAGGAAAGACAGCAGACATATTTAATAGCCTCTTGTAATACATTCTGCCCTCCTTCCAGTGTTTTCATGGTGCACAGAGAGCATTTTAAACAGGAAAAAGCCCTTGACAAAGAAGCAACTGCCCGATCCGTTTATTGATATGTAGCGCGTGGAGTTCTTTCGCTACAGTATATGACTGCACAATTTCTTAATAGGTCAATGGAAATTTAAAGGGTCAAGTACACAAGAATGAATAATTCAGAATGCCCGCTTCAAGATGAGCCTTACTGTTGTGATGCTTTTCAATGTAACACTTTAAATCCCACTTAAAGCTCAGGCTGAATATTATCCCCTCTAAATATGGATATGTTTTTGGATACAAGCGACCCCTCTGAAACAGTACTGTCAAAAAGTCTTAGGCCACCAACAGCTTTGTTGGTTAGTTTTTAATGACCAGATACAAAAAAGAAATTACAGGAAATATGTACATAAAATGTAAAAAATGCACAATTTTTGAAACTTTATTTAGTGGGAACTTTCTTGGCACTAAGCACATCTTGAACTTTTGAGGACACTGAAAAGTCATAAGATTAGGATTAGAAATTAGAGTTTTGTTTAATTTAGATTTAAGAGAGCCTGAAAGTTCCTGCTGTTGCAAATGCTTAACACGTATAAATTTAATAAATAACTAAATAAAATGAATTTATTCAGATTTTAAAATGCTGCATACAAATGTCCTGCATTTTTGTTGCATTTCAATGAAAAGACTTAACTGTGGGTTCACACCAAACGCGAGTTCAACGATTTGCGCAAGTAGATTACATACAAAGTCAATGCAAAGACACGATCAGATGCGTCCTTGTGTGGGGCGATGCTAATGACGCGATATGGGCGGTGCATTTGCCGCGAAAACACGCGCTATTCGCCTCAAACGCGCCTTGGCACAAGTTGAAAATATTCAACTCAAGCGAAAAACACAAAGTTAAAGACCGCGAGTATTCTAAAGCAAGGAACGCGATGCTTCGCATTAGGTGTGTACGTAGCATAAGAAGTAATTATATAGTCACCATTTTGCACAGTACTGTATATTAATGCAGAAATACAGTAATTCTTCTGGCACACTGTAAAAAAATGCAGCATGAATTTAAAACAACTTGGTTTTACTTTCAAATTGTCAATTCAAGACTCGAAAAAGCTGACATAACTTAACAAATTATGTAACTTGTTTTTTTATTACTTAAAGAGCACCTATGCGTAAAGAGCACCTATTTTAAACCTACGCTTAAAACAACGTTATTTTGTGTATTTGGTATACAACAATGTGTTTGCGTGGTTTATGGTTCAGAAAACACATTATTTTCCACAGACCGTACATTTTTGTAGCTCCAGATTTGCCTCGGCTTTACAGTCTGTGAGTCCAAGTGGGAGGAATTAAGATAATGACGGTCTTGTCTACATCACCAATCACATGAAGTAAACTGTTGCCTACAATCTGTGTGTTTGTTGTATAGTCCAAGAAAAAAGATTTACATTGGAGATGATAACTCACGTCATTGTTTACTTTGGGGTTTGTACCTTTTGCATATCCTTAACATGTACTAATACACACCAAAGGAAATGTAAATCATGAATCGGAGTATCGGACCATAGGTGCTCTTTACAGTAACATAAAAATACAATATGTTGATTTTGCTTTTTTTTTTTTGCAGTGCAGGACAATGGCAAGGTGACTGGAACCATAAAGCACAAGTTGAGACACAAGTGATACTTTTTTAATGTAATATGTAAATATAATTTATGCTCGAACGTGACCACGATATCGTTGCATATTGCTTTTATGGGCTGCTAATTATGATATATGCAAGCAAATCGCTTTTAAGTGAAAGCAATGGGTTTTTCAGCCCACTGATCTTATACTGTGCGTCGTCTAATTGAAAGAGAGTCATTACAAAAGCCATATCAGGCCTAATGCTACGAACAAGAGTCGTAATGACTTCATAGCGGAGAATCACAGTCAATAAGTTCTGAGGGTGTTTGTGACATTTGATCCACAGTCGGTCCAGCCATTAATGGAAAATTTGTTTGCGTTAAAAATGACTAAATGTGCACTGGTTTGGGTCAATTTCCTCCATTAGTGTGAAGAATAAACTGGTTTTATTTTTTCTCATACTGAAATGGATATAAGTGTCATTTAATGCCATTAAATTGTCATGGTATCGGTTAGAATAATATGATTATGTTTTGTTATGTATTGTTTTGGGATGAGGCCATGTGTCTTCTTTGATCTCCAAGGCAAAATATTTTTTGTAATAATGTGTCCGTTTAAATAAATAAATCCTCTGTAGTGTTAAAGGAGACATTTTTAATATGTCAAATAAATCGTTGGTGTCCCCAGAGTACATATGTGAAGTTTTAGCTTAAAATACCATATAGGTAATTAATGTGGCATGTTAAAATAGGCACTTTATGGGTCTGAGCAGAAATGCACCGTTTTTGTGTGTATCCCTTTAAATCCAAATGAGCTGCTCAGGTGGGCGGAGTCTCAAGCGCTCGCGCTGTAGTCAAGACAGAGCATCAAGAGGGAGATTCTCTCATGAAAGTTAGTAAGCGATGCTCAGCATTATATATTTGAACAAGTTTAAAAAGTCAAAATTTTTATTTTGTGGAATAAAAATAAAGACTTTTAGGTCTCATGCTAACAGTGTTTTAAACAGGCACAATGATTTTCAGCATGTTACAATAAAATACAATTCCACAAACACTCAGAAGTTTACTTTTTAAATCAAACCACACGAGCACATTTAAATGATCTGTAATAAAACAACACGTTTAATGCTTAAACTTTAGAGAAACAGATCAAATGACATGTTTATTGTGTATGATAGTGAATACGTGTTGTTCTCTTACTCTGTCTCGTGCAGTGCATTAATCATTTGCTTACTCGCTCTTTCTCACTCACTCGCTCTCTCTAACTCTCTCTCTCTCTTGCACTAAGGTAACGTTAATCCTTATCTTCAACCTTTAGAAAGACCATTAAAACTACAAGTTTTAAGATTGTAGGCTACTGTTTGTGTTGAATACAAACGCGTCGTGCTGTCAGTCATTTTTTCTCTCTGTCTATCGCACTCGTGAGGCCGCGTCATGGTTGGATAGCGCAGATGAAGGGGCGGTATCATTATAATAAGATCCCCTTACTACGTCATGGGGGGAGCGAAATCCATGGAAAAAGTCTGATTTTCATGGAATGTCCCCTTTAAAGGTAACATTTTTCCTTTAATTGTTTTTTACAGGTTATTATGCAGATTTAATATTTCAAAAATCTAATTGTAATATATGTTTTAGTAAAGGATTTTTCTCACATACACTTTTATTTTATTATATAGTTTTTACTAAACAGGTAAAAAGTGCAATGAATCAATATTATATTAATACATTTTAAACTTACTGTATGTGGGTAGTTGCTGTGTGGTCTCTGTAGTGTATAAAATAATTTCTAGGGTGTTGCTAGATGATGGATTGTAATCCCTCGTCCACTTTAAGGCTGGGATCACACTACAGGATTTTTGAAATCCTGCTCGATTATGAAATCTGGTGGCAGCACACACAGGACCCAAAATAGCCAAGGTACGTCTGTAAGTGAAAGTGAAATGCTTGTCAAATACAGTAAGCAAAACATCCAACCCACTTGCTAGAAATACTTTAAAGGGGGGGTTTAATGGTATTTCAAGCATTCTGACTTATTAACACAGTTATAGAGTTGTTTCCTCATGCTAAACGTAAGCAAAGTGTCAAAAAAGCAGTTGGGCGTGTTACAGAGCATTTCTGTGCCGAATTCACTTCGCCAAGGTTCGTATAAGTTTCGGAAAGTTTTTTCGATTACAGGTCCAACTGACGTTTCAGGGGTTTTCTATACGCATCACTTCTTTATATGCACTTCCCCCGGAAAACCCCACCCACTCGTTAATCAGCGGGAGACGCTAGCACTTGCAAACATCTTACCACGCGACACAGCTTTGTTTAATTTCAAAACTCAACAAAGGCACGAAAGATGAAGTGTGTTTTTGGATGTAAGAAAGTCAGCCTTATGGAAACAATGGATATAGTTTATTATCCGGGGTAGCAGCGGAGTTTTGCGTGTGTGTTTGATGCGGTGGATTTTCCCAACCGGGTCATGACGAGTTGCACGCGGGAAGTAAGACTTATGTCTTATGTTGTAAATAGTCGCGTGAATTTTATATAAATGACACGAACACATAGTGAATCATAAGTTAAACAGTGTTGTATAGTGTTGCATGACTCGTACTCGCTCCTCCTGCGGTATAACTCCTCCTTCTTCATTTTTTCGTACGTTACTTATCGGAAAGATTCGGTAAAGCTAATCTTTCTTTTATAAATCTGATTAAACTAAAGACTCTTCGGAGATATTAAGGATCTCATACTACTCTATAGGTACTCCAGATTAACATCAGAAATGCAGAAACAGCGTGTGTTACGTGAGCTTTAAGGTTACCAAGTAACATAGTTTAATTTTACACTGTTCAAAATTTCTGTAGAAATTACAGTATTACTGGCAGCTGTTTGCCAGTAACTTACTGTAGATTTAAATGCGGGTTAAATAACATTAAACATTGACTTTACAGAATAAAACTAAAATGCCTCATGCAAAGCATTCTGGTAACCAAATTTCTGAAAGTGAAGGGTGAAGGTGACATGCTCGTAAAGTATGCAAGCATACTTGAAATGTGACCTCTGCATTTAAACCTGCAAGTGGTGAACACACACAAACTGAGCTAACCTGTGTTGCCAGTAAATAACATAAATATAAATCTACAGTAAGTTACTGGCAAACAGTAATTTTTTTACAGTGTTTTCAGGTGTATTATGATTTTTCACTATAACTGTAGTGATGTTTTATATTTACTCCTCGTGCAGTTTCGAAGCTCGTGACACTCTATGATATATACCATCCAAGGCTGTTTCATCATTAGCCACAATTAAGCTTATGGCAAATTTAATGAGTGAGTAATGAAGTGACCTAAAGATTTAGTGATCTGTCCGGCATGGCGCTCTAATACACAGCCATCATCATCTCCATAATCATATTCATAGTTTTATCATTCTTGCTGAAAAGATGCATATTTCTTTTTGATAGACTTCTTATGATCTTAACGATGAACTCATAGAGCAATTCAGACTGTATATTGGATTTCCATATATAGCTTTTATATAAACTGAAAGGTCAAGAAGGCAAAAGGATGACGGAGTTTCGTACTCCCAGAGCCCACGGTAATGATCTCCTTTCATTCCTGGTGTCCTCCTGCTGTCTCTTTGCCTCTTGAGAGGGTCTCTCGCATTACTCTTTCCCTCTTAAAAGCTTGACCTGTATTACCTTCTGTTCCAACCGGATCCACCGCACTGCATAAAATAATGTTTATATAGTCGCTTTTAACATTCGGATATGTTTGCGAGTGAGCGTGTATATCTTCAGTGTTTGACCTAATTGGCCAAAAACGATTATATAAACATCCACTTAAAGGCGAGATTTGTGCCGGAATAGTGGCATTAAATAGAACTGAACCCGTATATATTTAACTTACAAGATCATGCAACAACACACATGCATAATGGCAACCCTCCATGACTGTATTTTATAACAACTCAGTTTCATTGTTGTTATGTCCTGTGGTTTGGTTCAAATGAACGTTGGTGCTGTAAATGTACCTTTAAGAAACCAAAGGTATTGTGTCTTGTCTGAGCTAACCTAATTCCAGTTTTTCATGCGGCTTTTTCAAGTGAAAAGAAACTTGAGTCACAGTGTGAACCGCACTCTCACACATTATTCAACAGAATAACTATAATCCAATATAAAGCGCACGTTTCAAATCGTTTTAAACAGCAAACCCGGGTCCGCATAACCATCATTCAATACTTTAAGCATTATTAAAATCACCTTCGCTTCACCCACATACCTCATCCCTCCCATTGCTTCACATTAGAAGGATCGTTTAGCGAAAATACATCACCTTCCTTTAATTACTTTGCCCTCTATTGGAATGAACTCTTTCCATGCATTTATTAAGTGCTACAGTACAGTTTACTTAAATTACTGCTGTTTTCTACTCTCTCTTGTTCCATAAATAGACGCATTTCTAGTTTTTGGGACAGACTGAATTATGAAATCATGAGAGCTTTGGGTGCTTTAATGGTTTTTCTATAGAGAAGATTACAGAAACAACACAATGAGCCTATGCCGGATTAGGGCTGATATATTACATTGCGATGAATCGAGCACATAGGATTTGGCAGTCAAATAGCTGAGCACAAAAGACGTACATTTTTAGAAAGTGCCCATCAAACCCATCCCACCTGAGAATCATCTGACATTCTTTTAATTGGAAATCTTTCATACGGGCTATGAGGCGCCATTGATTCCTACACAGCCAACAAGGACGAGTTTGTCTCAAATGCATTTTCAAAGGAGTTTTTTAGTGGCATTGAATCGTACCAGATTTTTTTTTAAACCCATCCATCAACAAATCAGTAATCTATACGACTCATAAATGTTGTTTTGAATATAAACACACCCAGATTAGCCTTGATTCAAGATTTGTAATATTCAATTGAAGATACACTCCACTTTTTTGAAAATATGCTCATTTACCAGCTTCTCTAGAGTTAAACATTTGATTTTTACCGTTTTGGAATCCATTCAGCTGATCTCCGAGTCTGGTGGTACCACTTTTAGCATAGCTTAGCATAATCCATTGAATCTGATTAGACAGTGGCGGCTCGTGACTGCTCATCCGAGGGGCGTAAATTCAAAATATGTGTTCAGAGTGTCATGTGTGTTGCTCATGTTTTCAAAATATGTGTTTGTTGCGTCATGTGAACCATGTGCATAACGTGTTTTGTCAAAATAAGTGCCTGCTGCAAACACGTCAAAACCGTTTATGATAAAAGAGACGCTCACGTTCACAAAATACACGCAAGACACTCACTTAACAGTAAACCCTGATTACGCAAGAGATTATGCGAGTATCCACTAGCGAGTATTTTATCATAAAACCTTTAGACGCGTCTGCAGCAAGCTATTTGAGAAGACACGTGATGCACATAAGATAACTCAACGCACAGAACACATATTTTGAAATTACGAACCACACACATGACGGACTACATACATGTTGTGACGAACTTCGCATTGAGCAACCTCAAAATTAAGAAGTCACCGGCTGCCACTGTGATAAGACCATTAGCATCGTGCTAAAAAAAAACAAAGAGTTTCGATATTTTTTCTATTTAAAACTTGACTCTTTTGTAGTTACATTGTGTACTAAGAGGGACGGAAAATTAAAAGTTTAAGAGTCAAGTTTTAAATAGGAAAAATATCGAAACTCTTTGGTTAGTTTTTTTAGGCGTGATGCTGGTGGTCTGATCGGATTTAATGGATTATGCTAAGCTACGCTAAAAGTGATACCGCCGGAGGTCAGCTCAGTAGATTCCAAATTGGTAAAAATCAAATGTTTAACTCTAGGGGAGCTGGAAAATGAGCACACTTCAAAAAATATGAGTGTCTAAAGAGTGTCTCTGTAAATAACGCAAAATAAAAGATGTTTTATGAGATTTAAAGGGGACTGAAGGATCACAAATTCGTGTACAGATTTGGAAATAAATCAGAATTTTTGGTGGGCCCACTTTAAAAACGGCGTAGCGACGCCACTGATCTATTTCATTTTTATTTCTTTTTTTGACTACACTGTAAAAACTCCTTGTTGAACTTAAATTTGTAACTTTCCTGACTAGTGAGGAGCTGCTATGAATTATAAAAATACAAATAACTTATTCAACTTATTTTTTTATAATTTATAGCAACCCCCCACCAATCAAGAAAGTTGAAATGAATTGTAAGTTCAAGCTGATTCAATTTTTTTACAGTGTAGGTTTAAAAACTCTTTTACCCTTTTACAAGAGTAACTGGGTCAAGAAAGCAGCAACAAGAAAGAAATATACAAATGTACAACAAGACAAAAGAAATAGGTAAAAAATGTGTGCTTACACTGTAAAAAGTTACTTAAAATGTTAACATCTTTTTTTTACCAAAATTTTCTCACTTTACATTAAAATTTGAGTTCATAAAGTGTAACCAAAGTAGATCCAACTTTCACTTTTTACAGTGTACTATTTTTTTACAGTGTACTAGATGTGTTTAGATTCAAATGCAATGTAATGATTGCTAAATACGTTTCAAAAACAAATCGTTTTCTTTCACAAAAATATGTTTTCGCTTGAAAATATAATTCTATTTTATATATATATATATATATATATATATATATATATATATATATATATATATATATATATATATATATATATATATATATATATATATATATATATATATTAATATATATTAACACACTAGAGTAATACTGATTCGTATCAGACGAGTACTATTCATTGCCATTAAAAAGCTAGGAATAATATTTTTAAAAAGTGGAACACAAGAAACTATTATAATCTATAATACTTTCTGTACAATGACATACTGCTCATAAACACATGAGCTTAACTGGTGAAGCATTGCGTTAACCATTGGTACTGTTAAATACAAACCTTCAAAGTCACTTTGGATAACAATCTGCCAAATGTAAAGACTATTATTAAAGGATAAAGTAGGGTGCCTTGTGTGAGAGCATCGACTTTTTTTTTTGAGGAGGGGTTTGAGCAGGGGGGAACTTTTCCATCCAGTTGCCTTTAAGAAACCAGGATTATTCACCCCCTGCAACATCAATTTATTAATATCTGAATATAAATGAATAAATCTTGACTCTAAGTCAGTCCCGCTGTGATCTCATACAGAAGGCAGACAGACCTTGGACTGCATTAATAGATTCACCGTATGAAATGTTCAAAGCTGACAATGACCCTCACGAAACGCGATGGTGAGCTAAGCCACTGCTCAGGAGGGCCCGGAACAAGATGAACCTGGCTTTTGAATGAGATGCTAATGATGATAAATGGTGTATGTGTGGATTAACGAGAACAGAGGAACAGGCGGAGAACTGGGAGTTCCCGTGGAAAATCTCGACAGCGTCTCCGGCGCTTTCGCTCTTTCGACACGAAGAGTCCGAACGCCAGTGATTGTACTTCACTGTTTGCCCTTGAAAAGCAGATCCAGTAATTATCTCTCCCCTGTGCGGTAAAGGGGGAAGGGACAGACCTGCCTAGAAGCGTCCTTATAATTACATGCTGCCTTTCCAGAAAGATCAGATGAGATGATTTTTACCTGCGAACCATCTGTGTTACTTCACAGTTATTGGTGAGAGAAGATATTGAACAGACTCTGGTTTTTATAGTAACGGCGACGTGCAGCTGTGCAGCATTATCGCAAGGATAAGTAAGGATGAGTAACTTGAAATGAGAATATTTTTCATTAAAAACTAGCAGGTCTTCATTTTGATGGGATATTTTAGTAGCTACCCGATAGTTAATATTTAAGTTTCTGCAGATCAGTGCTTTTCAACTGATGGGGTTTGCAGTGTCCCTATAGCTTAAGAACTGAATTAGCAGCCCAAAAGGTCTTGGGTTTGAATACCAGGGCACACAGATACTAATAAAATCCCAAATTTTAGTGCACTGCCAAATGCATAAATGTAAGTGTAATGGCAAGTCATGGGATTGATATTAAAGGTGCGCTGTGTAACTTTTAGCAGAATCTCTTGACAGAAATGCAATATAATATAACTATGCTTTCAGTGGTGATTAAAATTCGAACATAATGAACTGTATTGTTTTTATTTCCTTAGAATGAGCCGTTTTTATCTACATACACACCAATATGGAAGTCGCTATTTTGCACAGTCATGTTTCTAGAGTAGCCCTAAATGGACAAACTGTTCTACAGAGCGCGATTCGTCACTATGTTGTCTCGCACGATGACATGTTTGCCCTGTGGCAGCTACTGTAGCTTCTATGCGTTTCGAAAGGGAGAGGGGGGGAAAAGTCGCAATCTCACCGCTAGATGCTGCTAAAATCTACACACAGCACCCTTACCGTGCATTCACATGGGCGTAAGTGTTAACGCTTCCCATTCACTTTCAATGGGTGACGTCATGCGTTGCCGAACTGAATTGTGGATCCGTCAGTGCCGCGTCAGTGCCGTTGCTCGTGCAGAAGTTGAACATTTCTAAATTTTTTAAGCGGCAAATCATGCGTCAGCCAATCAGATCGCCTTATGCAAATAACCTAGGCAGAGCCAGCCAATTACGTTTATGGAAGACCGGAGCATGTGTAGCGGCCATTGTGATTGGCTGTTGGCCACGCTTCAGACAAGCCTTCCATTAAGCGTTAACGCTTACGCCCCGTGTGAATGCGCCGTTACTGTGCGTTCACACCAGCCGCGGTAGAGGCGCCAAAAACGCGCTATTCACGCATAGGTGGACGCTTGAACATTTTGAGTTTACTCACTTCATTCGCGCATAAAAGCCGCGCGCGAAATTCTAGTCATTCAAGACATTCACACGGAATTTCGCGTCATGGGAGGGGCTTCTGGGACTACGCGTGCTCCCTGTAATCACGTCACTACTAGAGCAAGCTCCTGATTGGTTAATGCGGCGCAAATATCCACTAAAGTTCAAAATCCCTTGGCAAACCTTAATTCGCGCGTAACGCACCATCCTCGCCTTCGGCACGTTCCATGTCATTCGCACCACGCCATTTGTGTGTACCACACCACAGGATGCCTATTCGTGACTTAACATGTAAATCACTCGCGCATGCCGCCTCTATCGCGTCTGGTGTGAATGCCACATTAAAGGTATAGCGTAAGATGTTCTTTTTCCGGGTGGATCATCAAGACTATCGATCATCCCAGTTATCCATCATTCTGATGATGTGTTGACGTATGGCCGTCATACATGCTCATCCCTAGGTTCGCTTTCTGCACATGCGCACTTTCAGGTGTATATGTGTGGTGAGCTACGGTTTCAGCCGTTCATTGAAGCTCACGTTCTCACCGTGTTTTTTCAAAATGCCTGAGGTTCCCAAGAAAAAAGTGTTTACCAATTGCATGACAAGAATAGAAAGGGCTCTGAAGAAAGAAACAAGACCAGAGTGTTTTTGGGAGAATATTTCACACGCTGGTGTGCGCTAAAAGCACAGTCGCGAAGTTTCTATTCGACAGATAAAGTTTGTCATGCTATTTGGAGAAATCCATTTAAAATCACTGCTAGTAAAAGTTGATGTTAAGCAATGATTTCAAAAATTCGGGAAAATCTTCCGCTAAACCTCTAAGGTAACATAAAAACATTTAAATACAATGGGGTTTAAATGTTTAAAACAATGTTAATGCAAGGTTACCGTTAAAATAAAACAAATAAAATTGTAGTTATTTGTAATCATACAGATGAACTTTAGAAAGCCAAAGACTTAATTAAAAGATTCAATTAAAAACCAACTATGCGAACAGATAATACAAACACAAGCAGCACAGTCCAATTTCTCTTCAATTAACGCTATGATAGGAGACATTAATCACAAACGGTTACGATTCAGGTCGTATCTCTTCAGCACGTCCCCAAACAAAACACAGCGAAAGAGAGGAACAAACCGTCAGATAGAGCAAATTGGATTGGAAATTTAGTCTCCCAAATGACCACGTAAAGTATAACCCATGCAAATCATCCCACTGTTAAGCATCAAAGAAGAAATGGGATACGTTTCTCTCCACCAAAGATAATTAGGAACCAAAGCAAAGGGAGTCTATCAAAAGGCAACATATCTTCAAATGAACAATGCGGAGCTTACAAATGCATTAGTCTGAAGGAACATCGGCATACATATATTGTTGTCGACACGTGCCTGCAGCCCGAACGATGCTTCCTGGTGTTTGAACATGAAGTAAATTCAGTAAAATCCCTCAGAGACCGCGAGCGAGCCAGCGCAGCAGTTTCATTGTAAACACAGCCGCGGGAGAAATGAATGGAAATGGGTTCTGGAGGCGTTTTTGATTTTGCAACCCCGAAATAAGATATAAGCAATGTGAGGCAATAACTATCTCAGGAGACCCATCTTTTTGATGCATTGAGATTGCGTTCAGCATTTTTATAACAAACAGGAACCTCTTCTTTGCTTAACCATATATGGGACGTGTTGGGCGTCGGTTAGAAAAGGTAAAAGACTAAATTATTATTGATTTAAAAGCTGAATCCTTTTCACTTAAAAAAGTGGGAATAATTTGAGCTATGCACGGCACACCAGGAAAGAGTGATACAGTAATGGATGATTTCATTCTTCGGTGTACAGCTTTTGAAAAGGCAAAATATTTTCTTAAATATGGTTTTTTTATAAAATGCATTCACATCAAAATGAATCCAAGTATATGCACACTTATAAAGAAAAGTTTCAAAAGCCTTTTCATGTTTTTTTTTCAACCAAACCCTCCATCCTCCCATATTTGTGTTCGCTGATCTGAGTTTCTTTAAGCCTATTTGAATTTCAACAAGAAGCCAGTTGTCGTTCGTGTCAGTCTACACAGATTAATGGACTGAAACTTTCCTCGGAGTGTGCGGGCAAACACAAGGCACTGAATGTGTAAACAGGCGGCACACGCTCGGCACGTCAGGCCAGATAAAGGTCTTCTGCAGTGTACTAAGGGATACAATCCATGCGCCGGTCTCAGAAAATAGTCATGAGGTTTGCATTTCAAGAAGCTAGCTTGTCCTCGATTTCTCCTCCAGCCCTTCACATCAAAGCCATTCTAGTTTGTATTCACATTTTGACTCACTCTTTCCAGGGAAAGAAATACATGTAATATTAACTAAAGCATGGCAGCTTACAGCAAGACTCGGATTGATACTAATATTACATTGTATGGTTAACATCTGCTTTTTGACGTGATTTGATCATTTTCTCAATCAATGACCTGTTTTAGTTACGTTTTTGCTTCCTTTTATTTGAGCTACAATTAGAAGAGAGGAGCCTTTTGCTACCCGTGGTTTTTCAAAAATCCCGTGTCATAGAATACTGTAATTTTATAGGGAAGTCGATGTGAGCGTAGAATGCTAAGTGCCTTTGTAGCAATTCACCATCTGTGGAATTAATTGTCTGTAAAAAGTTGAATGCTGGGAAGAGGAGGGGTTGAATTGATTCTCATTGATTTGCTCCAAGGCTTTGATCCGTGAGAAAATGCCTTGTAATCATGCTTCAAGAGCTATAAACGAGACTGAGAGCTAAAACGTTAATAGCGACGTTTTTTTATAAAAAGCGGTCTATAAAAACCCCTTTGGGGCGATAAAGCAGTACGTGTGGCTGTAAGTTAAAGTGCCGTAGCTTTTTATACTATTCTGTTTTTATATGCTTTCAAACATGAGCAGAATTTTGGAGACTGGGGTGGAGAACGAGAGCCAGCAATGGTGCATTATGGGAGTTTTTGATGATATCGCTATTCTTGTAACCAGAATGCAATACTTTAAGTTCCAAATATGGTCACAATATGTTCCATTTAGTTACAAATATACCTCTGAGGTACCAATACGTATATTTGAAGTACCAATATGTACCTTTGAGGAACCTATATGCATCCTTTAGGTGTACTTTTTAAAAGTATACTGCCCTAGCAGAAGCTTTTGTACCTTTATTTCTGAAAGTGTACTGTAAGGCCAGAGTATAGTCTGTTTTTTTACGTGTACGCAAACGTACGTGCACAGTCGAACGCACAGCCTTGCAAAGTATAGTTTATTTGACTTGAAGGTGTACAAAATCAACATAATCTCACGGAAAGTCGTGTTATAGTGACGCAAAATTTGATTAATTTATTTGTGTCCATGGCACTAAATTGAGCTTTTTTTGTGCCTTGAGCACGAATGTCTTTTTCGTGGCACAACTTTCTTTTTTGTGCCATTTTGTTTTCTATTTTTTCCATTTTTTTAAATCATTGTCCGTTGGGGTTTTGGTTAGATTTGAGGGTTGGGTTATGATGTACTTTTATGTATTGGTTTCTACATGTTTTTCTTCCGCTTTTAAAACTATTCTCGTCTGAAGTTGGGGTTGGTGTTAGGACTTCTGAAAATGTGTGAAAAAAAAGTGATTCTAACCCCAACCACAAGCGAAGATCAGTCTGGACAAAATCGAATGCGTCTACTGGGATACTTTCTCTTGCATGCGCAACCTACACATAAAATGTACGCAGTGTTTCAGAAATCGTGACTAATCGTTTACAGAATAAAAGTTTTTTTAATTTGTGGGAGTGACACGAAAAAATTAATCAGATTTTGCGTGACATGACTTTCCGTGAGATCAGTCTGGACAAAATCCAATGCATCTACTGGGCTACTTTCTCTTGCATGCGCAACCTACACATAAACTGTACGCAGGGTTTCAGAAATCGTGACTAATCGTGACTAATCGTTTACAGAATAAAAGTTTTTGTTTACATCATATATGTGTGTACTGTGTATAATAATTATGCATATATACAAATACACACACATGCATGTATAATTTTAAGAACAAAAATCTATTTATATATTGAATATTTAAAATGACATATAATATAAAATATAAAAAATGTATATATACATACAAATTTCTTAATATATAGAAAACAGACGTATAAAATTACGTCACGCACACTTTTTTTTTAAATTTGTTGGAGTGTCACAAAAAAGACATTAAAGCTGAATTTCGTGCAATGGACACGAATAATTAAATCAAATTTTGTGTGACTTTAACACGACTTTCCGTAAGATCAGTCTGGACAAAATCCAATGCGTCTACTGGGATACTTTCTCTCGCATGCGCAACCTACACATAAAACGTACGCAGGGTTTCAGAAATCGTGACTAATCGTTTACAGAATAAAAGTTTTTTTTTAATTTGTGAGAGTGTCACAAAAAAGACATTAAAGCCGAATTTCGTGCCAGTGACACGAATAAATTAATCAAATTTTGCGTGACTATAACACGACTTTCCGTGAGATCAGTCTGGACAAAATTCAATGCATCTACTGGGCTACTTTCTCTTGCATGCGCAACCTACACATAAACCGTACACAGGGTTTCAGAAATCGTGACTAATCATGGCTAATCGTTTACAGAAAAAAAATTTTTTATTTGTGTGAGTGTCACAAAAAAGACATTAAAGCTGAATTTAGTGCCATGGACACGGATAATTTAATAAAATTTTGCGTGACTATAACACGACTTTCTGTGAGATCAGTCTGGACAAAATCCAATGCATCTACTGGGCTACTTTCTCTTGCATGCGCAACCTACAAATAAAATGTACGCAGGGTTTCAGAAATCGCGACTAATCGTGACTAATCGTTTACAGAATAAACGTTTTTGTTTACATCATATATGTGTGTACTGTGTATAATAATTATGCATATATACAAATAAACACACATGCATGTATAATTTTTTTATATATAAATCTATTTATATATTAAATATTTAAAATTGCATATAATATAAAATATAAAAACTGTATATGCACATATAAATATCTTAATATATAGAAAATTGCCGTAGAAAATTGCGTCACGCACACTGATATGTAATATGTATTTAATTTAAAACTTAGGATAACATTAGACAAACATTTTCTTTTTGAATAACATGTACTGATAGATCAAAAAATCTTGTCTTACGAAAGTTAAAGGGGCTTATTTTGTATACTACAGTATAATTTGCCAATTTGTGACCATAAAAATATAATGCTCTACTGGCTCACATTCAGCTAAAGAGACCCGAAATATGAAAAAGACCCCAGTGATGAGCAGAAGACAACACATCAGACCCTCAAATGTTTAACAAGCTTTTCATGGTGACCTTATACACATGAAACCGACACCGGCCCTAAAATGAGCTTCCAGATGTGAGGTCAAAGTAAGGATTACAGAAAAAGTGAAGTGGTTGAGGACAGAACGCTGTTTGTCCCGGTCGCAAAAACGCCTTTGCTAAACCGCCTGGCTGTCAGATGCAGCTGTGCGCGTTTGCATTCGTCCTCATACGGTACGTGCACGACTCAGCGCTGCAATACTGTCACTGTTTGTCACGTTCACGCTGAGCGAGACCGCCTTTGAAAGGACGCCAGGCCGGAGGACATGAGCTGGAGCAGAGGTTAAAATGAATCCCTGAAACTGACTTACAGAGCAGGCCGGCAGCCCGGCGGTAATTGAAGGATGGCGGCGGCCTCCTCCGCTGCTCTATTCATGCGGAGGAAGTTGATCCACTTAACGTCGAAGCTCAATATCTACCCGTGTGAATGAGGAACGTGCAACAGGATGCTTTACGAGTGATTAGCGCCTGATTGACAACCTCAATCCCTACAGGCTCTGAAACAACACGTGCACTTTTGATTTTGTAGCTTTTATTTGCTCTCTTCTGAAACCAAGAGAGCTGCTTTAAGCCCTTAGGAAATGCTACAGTATAGTAAAGTGCGCAGAGATAACAGGTGGTGCAGCAACACAAAAACTATCCTGTTTGGATCTACCCGTTTCATCTTTGTTGATCTAATCTATGTGACTGGCTGATAGTTGTGCTAGGGTAAAACCGCAGGTACTATGTTTTTGCTGGAAAAATCTGTGGTAGTACTGTGGTTACACTACAGTTATTATAGCTGAACAATCGACCACTGGAACAAAACCGTGGTTAATTTTTAAGGCCGCAAAAATGCTCCCGCCGTAAAGCCTGTTTCAAAAAGTAAAAGATTTATTATAATATGAATTATGTGTGAATGGATTGTACACTCTTAGAAAAATGTGCCTTTTAGTGTCAAACTGGCCGTAACAGGGTTCAGCTAGTTTTGTACCTTTATATATCTTGTTTTGGGTACATAATTGTACCCTAAGAACCTACATGTGTACATTTAAATGTAGTTTTGTTTCTCCCAGAATAAAATTGTACCACCACAATTGTCTGTATAGGCAGCTTTGCATGTGTCCTTTAAAGCAACAGCAATCCCAGAATTCCCTGTCCGGGAAACCACCCCTATATGTATAATAAAGAGAAATAAATATAGATGAGACCAAAAAAGGCCAGTTAGATATATCCAAAGGGTATATTTCATGTTGAGCCATCAGACACAGAGCAAATTTCACAAGGACTTGCCGAGATGAGGCTGCCCTCGGTGGTGTACAGCGCAGACCACCCGCTGATCACCTGGAACTCACATATCCAAAGTCGTTAGAGGATTTTTTTAAATAGGCGCTATCTTTACTAACTGACCACAGATTTGAAGCTGCTTATACATCTTTATTTTAGACTAACTGCTCTTTAAAGGGACACTTCACTCATTTGCATTAAGCTTTGTATAGTTAGAACCCCAGTCATGTTTTTGAATGGTCATGCATTATTCCCTCAGTTTCCCCTGAGACATGAGAAATACAGATTTCAGTGTTGCACTTCCTTCTTTCAATGATGTAAAAATCATCATATTGCATCATTGAAAGAAGGAAGTCCAATATCTTTGTTGAGGGGGTGAGACTACAAACACCCCTTTTCTCTGTCAAATAGGCACCAAATTCGAAATGTATGTTACATTTAGACTACAAATATGACACACTTTCAATAAAGATTAATATTTCTACGGGTGAAATGCTCCTTTAAACTATATTTTATGACACAGAAAGTAATATTTTGAATATTGTTCAGGTTTTCAGCCCCAATGCCGCTGACGCGTAATGAATACTGAAAAACTTGGCTGTGACAAGTCGCCTCATTCAAGGAGATCATGCGCTGATCGTTCTGCAGGGCAATTGTAATGGGAGAAACTCATATGTAATGCGTTTTGAAATATTGTTTTTAACAAATATTAGGTCCTCTCTAGGGGCCTAGAGAGCCCTGACGGTTCGCTACTATATAGGCATAAAAAGTGATGATTCGCAAAAGACCTTTGCAAACCCGCCACCGTGTGAATGAAATGTTAATTCAAAAGCCAGTGCTTCTTTTTCTAAAAGCAATTATACATCTGTAAATGGCTCTGAGAACTTCATGGCACAGCACTAGAGCTCCTCGAAACAATTTGACTGCTTTTCTAACAAGCTTTTTTTAGCTCTGAAAGAAAAGAAGAGTGACCACTTAAGACCACTTTCTAAGCCTAGTCGTGTAACTGTTGGATTACAGCGATTTTCTGTCATTCTCAGTCTGGCCTGGATTATAGCTAAATCCTGTGAATGACCTGACATTACAGACCCCCCCACCAGTGTCTGAGATTATTTTCAAAATAGTCCTCATAGCCCTTAAAAAAATCATCAGAGGACAGAGAATCGAAATGTCCCAGACAAGTTTTGTCAAAAATATTAAACAAAAATTGATTCACACATGGGTGATTCTCACGAAAACTTGGTTTTAAAAATGTCAAGCATGAAAATGTAAAAATTGCTTAAATTTACTTTTTTCCCCACCAGACATTGAAAAACAAAGTCTGGAGTAAATGGGAACATTAATTTAAAAACTTTTACTTATCATTTAACACTTTTTGTAACATAATTAAAAAAATTAGTCCTAAAAAATCTCATTACCGCAACAGTCAGAAAACATCAACACTGACATATTTTCAAAATGACATGACAAACCTGAAAGAACATAATTTGCAGATTCTGCACATGCATTTAAAATCAAAGTATTATGCTTCTATTAATTAAATTAACATTTAATAAGCATCTGTTGCGGTAATGATAATCAAAATGTCGTGTAAGCATTCTGACAAGACAATATTTCAAATTAACTGTAAAAAAATGATCTTACCTGATAGCCATCTTGAAGTAACTGGTCCATGTGCTTGGTCACTCAAAATCAAACTTTATTAAAATTCTGTATGTGTGCTTAAACTGTTCTCAAAAAGTGTTGCGGAGGATGAGAACATCAGGCATGGACACATCATTTTCCTAATTTTTCTTCATTATTATTGTACATGAATATTCAGTAAATATTTTTTCTGTCATCTAAAGAAGTCTAGCAAAACATCCATTTATTTTTTTTCTTAATATTTTTGTGTTAATTTGATTAAATTACAACATAACGCATGTTCAAACACAGCCGGACACATTGCGGTAATGAGAATTTCAGCAGAAAATGAGATAAAATTTACAATTATAAATTCTTATGTTGAAATCACACATTGTGCAAGGTAGAACACAGTATTGTGTTAATTCTGATGCTTTTTAATGTTACTATATTACACATTTTAAAGCTAAAATCATTAGTGCCGTGGTGTTTCAATGGTTTCGTGAGAATCACCCACATAGACATAGGACATTATTGCAATTTATTAAATGGATACATCTAAATTGTGATTAGATAAATAAATGCACCTGTGACCATACATTGCATTCTACATTAAAGCCAAGTTGCTATTGTTAGAATTGTTTATACACTGCCAAAAAAAAAAAATGGTCAAAATATGTACCACAGCTGTCGCTGGGACAGTTCCCTTTCAAAAAGTACAGCTTTGCACCCTCAAAAATACAGTTCATATTAATATCTTGGGGTATATATTTGTACCTAATTGTACTTGTTGAGACCTTTTTAAAGGGTACTGCCCCAGTGACATCTGGGGTACATATTTTGACAATTTTTTCTAACAGTGCATTGTACTGTATTTTTATAAACTACTAAACGTTGTTGTCTATTACCATATTGCATTTGCATCATGCTTACCCAGTATTCCATCTCTGTAAGACACAGAGCATCTTATGCATCTTTTGCATTTACTTGCATAGTGATGAAGTTATTGGAAACAAACAGGAATCACTCAGCTGCATGTGCAACGCATGCATGTGCACCACCACCATTAGCCAATGCCATAAGTGGCATTGATCCATGCGCATTTCAAAAGACCGAGCGATTTGTGTAAGAAACGTGACTAAATATTCAAATGTGCCCTGTGTAAGTGCTGACCGAGCAGCGTGAAGAATTAGATTTACGTTTGAAAAACTGCTGGTAGAGTCTTCAATGACATTAATGGTTTGGCAGTTGAAGTAGTGTAGGATTACACTTGTAAGTCAATTGAGTGAATAAATTCAAATGGTGTGCTGTAAAGTGACAAAGAGACACTGTGCACCCTATAGCTACGGTCTACTATACTTATAGTGCTTTTACATTGCATGGTACCGCCCCGTATGGCAGCTAACTTTTGGGGGGGTTCCACTGTGTACCTAGTACCTTCCAGTTCAGGTTCCATGCGAGCGTACTGATACTTAAACGTGACGTGTAACACTGCAGATCGCTGATTGGTCAGAGAAAATCGTCACTAATGGCGCTTTTCCATTGCATAGTACCCCACGGTTTAGTTTAGTTTGGGTCGGGTCAGCTCGGGTTAGCTTTTCCATCGAGTTTGGTATCACTTTGCAGTGGGAGGGATTATAGGCGTGTCGTTATATTTGCGCTGCATACTGTTGTGACATCATACAAGTGAGAGCGTCCTTGTACATTCCCATACATTTATTTATTTCTCAGTCCGCCACAATATTAAAATTGGCCACCACAAATAGATGTTTGCACATCGCGTTTATCACTAACGTTACCGCTGTCTCACGTGACAGTTTCATTTCAAACACCGCGGTGTCAGTCGACGGCGCTCAGCTGAGCCTCATTGAAGTTGCATTTAAGCATAATACTGACATGCTCATCGCGAATGTTCCGCCACAAACTGCAAGTTTGGAAAAAACTGTTATGGTGTTCCTGATTCTCAACCTGTAGATGTTTTTCATCCCTAAAAGGGAGTTTGGGAACTTATAGCAGAGCACAGATGAAAACATGTTTGCTCGAGACAGCGCAAGCTAGCCTAGCACAGGTAAAGCTACATTATAGCGATGACGTGACGATTCTCTCAGACCAATCAGTGATCTACAGTGTTTTCGCGTCACGTTTGGTATCAGCTCGGGTCGCTTGGAACCCCAACCGAGGTGGTACGAAAAAAAGTATCGGGTACTACGTACTGCACCCAATGGAAAAGCTCCCAAAACCCAACCCAAACTAAACCAAACCGTGGGGCACTATGCAATGGAAAAGCGCCATAACAGTGTCATTGTCAAATGCAAGTTTAGTTTAGCTTCATGCACCAATGAGCAAAAAAGTGATGTCACCATCTGTGCTTCGATGTACCCCAAACTCGCTTTTAGCGGTGAAAAACATCCACATGCCCAAAATCAAGAACACCATTACATCAATATGCATCATTGCTCCTGTGTGGCACGCTAATTGTATCGCATTTGCGATGATGTCACGGCAGTAGAGGCGGCTCAACCATAATGATAAATCTATAATCCCGTCCACTCTGAAACTGCACTAATGCTGCATTCTAGACAACTCCAATTTCGGATATTATGTTGTTAAATATCCTACCCCAACCTTAATGCGTTCCAGTCAATCACATGTCAGATTTGCATGTTTAGCTGCGTTTCCATTACAGATTTGCGCATAACTTTATTTTATAAATGTTTACAAAATGTATTGCGAAATGCACTGCGTTTCCATTTACCGCTAATATGCGACTGAAACATAGTTTTTCCTCTTGCGATAAGTCATTATATACATCACTTCCACTGATGTTGGTAGGTTTACAGTACTAATATCCACGGCACTAGGAGTATTATCCAAACATTAATGCCAAGAAAAGCCCCTTATACTTAGAAGCGGCAATGTATAGTGTTTCTTGGAGGTAATAGTGCATTATTTTAAATCAAAAGAGATGTAAAAGTGTTATCCAAACATTATTGGCAAGGAAAGCCTCTTATACTTGGGAGCAGACACGTATTGAGGTGTTTCTGGGAGGTTTTAGTTCATACCGCATAATCTTCAAATAATAATTCTCTCACTTACTTACATAAGGTGACTTGAAAATGCGAATAAACTGTTTCCATTGCAGTTTTGCGAATATACCTCTTCCGAATTGCCTAAAAAAACTACCTCATACGAGCGTAAAAAGTTTCTTGCAATATATGGGAGTTTTTGTGTAATTGACGTGTTTCCATCGGCCGTATTTTTAATTCGCAATGTCAAATTGCGCAATTTAAAGGGTAATGGAAATGCAGCTGGGCGATTCTTGCGAAATTAGACTTATGAGGTGTCATAAAAAGTAAATGCAAGTAAGAGTATCAAAATAAGAAGCATACAGTTACAAACATCTCTTCATGTACTATTTTGCACATGATTTTAAATGACATCATACAAACCAATTTGGTTGTTTTTTCCACATTTAAGGGGGAAATTTTCATTACCGCAACATGTCCATGACTGGATTTGGGCTCTTTGACATGGAAATATTTATAATTAAAAAATCTTAAAAATAAAAAGCTTCAGTGCATGTTATACTATAAACATTTACAGTAAAGAAACGTGGTATTTGGTGATCATTGGTAAATGTAGGGACAATAATAAGGAATTTAAATGTGTCCAAGAAAAATTTTCTCATCCTCCGCAACAATTTTCAATCATTGTTTAAGCCCTCAATGAACTAACATTTTCCAAAAAATATTGTTGGAGGGGACATAATTGACTGTTATATTCAAGATGGCTACTAGGTAAGCAGTTCTTATTTTTTCTCTCCAGATAAAAGTTGAAATTTTGTTTGTCATAGTACCTAGATAACTTTTTAGTTCTCATTACCGAAACATGAGTTTGTAAATGCATATATTTAATGTAAAATCATGTTGCGGTAATGATAATTTTTGATAATGATAATCTAAAAAATGTAAATAATTCTATAGGAAATATTTTTTAATTTTTTTTTTGAAAAAATAGTTTAAAGTTTGTGAAGATAATGCCATCTTGTCCGTGAACTCAAATGACGTGTCTCTCTGAGGTCGTGGTTGATCGACCTGTCCCGAGTTGAGAGGTCGAATACCCGACTTCCTTTGCCGTTCCAGACGTCCCAGGCTGACCTTTCTGTCTCCAGTGTTCATGTTGCTGTGGGTTTTCCCTGGGTGATCTGGTTTCCTCCACAGTCCAAACCAAGCAGGTTACCTGTTGGTGAGAGTGAGAGCACGAACGTGTGTGGACATGAACACGGCACACAAGCACCAGTGGTGTTTCACATTTTGGTCTGTTCTTCACAGTAGGCTATCATAGGGTGTAGATTGGGATTGAGTAGGAGATTGTGCCTTTATTTTATTTTAAGAAGATTCATATATTTTCTACAAAAAAGAATGCAGGTGTGTAGATGATTATCGTTTTCATTTTGTGTAAACCTTTCCTTTTAAAAAACAATCAGATGAACAGAAAATGGGGAGTGCAGATCTATAGGGGATACAAACAATAACTTCATTCTATTTCATCTCCAACATAATTGTTTTCCAATATTACTGCGTTTCTCTTTTTAGCAAGGTTCATTACCTCAGTATATGTTTACACCACAACTGTCCCTGATGGGCATTTAACCGTTCCTCTTTTAAAATGTATTACACTTGCTCAACATTAAACAAACCTCATTTAATAAGAAATCACTGTTGCAGCCACTTCTCATGTATTGCGGTTGTTTGGACGAGGCTGCTTTGATCCTATCTGAACTTTCTATTTGTAGCATGATATTATTAACCCAGAAATGTTTCTGTGTTTTGACACTTGCAAACAAGATGCGTACTGTAGCGCTTATATGCTCTGTGAAGAATAATTTACTGAGGCTGAGATCTTCACTGTATTCAACTAAATTTAAAGACTTGATCTGTTTCTAATGCACTTATTTGGTCACCAAATAATACATTATATAAGCTATATATATAAATATATATATATATATATAACAAATATAAAACAAAGGTTTTAAAGGGGATATATATTATGAAAATCTGACTATTTGCTATAATTGGATCCCCAGTGGTTCAATCAACTTAGAAAAAAGATCAACACAGTAACTTAGTTACCATTTTCCAGAAATTTAGCTCCCCTTGTGATGTCAGAAGGGGATAATACCACCCCTTAATCTGCACTATCCAACCACAGCACTGCCATTTAGTGCAGAGATCAGCTCATTTATATTTAAAGGACACACCCAAAATGGCACATTTTTGCTCAAAACTACAAAGTGGCAATTTTAACATGTTGTAATAAATTATCGATATGATATTTTGAGCTAAAACTTCACATACGTACTCTGGGGAGACCAAAGATTTATTTGACATCTTAAAAAAGTATTGTGAAATATTCCCTTTTAAAGGTGACAGAGATTGAAAAAAAAAAGTTTTTACCTTGTTTTAGTTGAATAACTACCGAGCCCCTAGGGTGACATTGGAGTAAAAAAATCTAAAGTTTAGTTTCATGTGCTCACGCGAAACCTTCATGTGCAGATTTTTTTCAAGTTTAGTTTCGCGTGCTCACGTGAAACAATTGCGTGCATGCATGAAACAAGTGCGTGCGTGCATTAAACTATCGCGTTCGCATGTGAAAGGGAGTGTTCGCGAAGTTCAAGGCGAAATGGCGAGTCGCGTTCTGAGTTGTGCTCTTCTATCTGTAACATTTTGGTCTGTCCGTGTTCTGAAGATGGCCAAGTTGACATTCTTTTAAGTGGCATCAAAGGCAGCAAAGGCAGCCAATTAGCGTCAAGTGCTTGCATTTCATAATGAGGTTGCCAGTTAAGCCCGAAGGGATGCCAAATAGGTGCGAAACCGCGCGTTTATATAGCTTTCTGAGAGAGGTTTGTAGGAAGCTTTTAAGGCATTACAGACCCAACCAAAATTTTGTTGTTGTCACATCACAGAACAAGGATAAATACCCCATTCAATCATTCTGTGTCACCTTTAATGTAACTTAAATGCAGGATTTTCTTTCCTATAGTAGTACCATATTAAGTGTTGCAATACCTCCTGGTAATTTATTTCCAAAAATAGTCCATCTTTGCTCCTTATACTGCCATTTAGGTTGCCTAAAGCAGTGGTTCCCAACCTTTTGTCCTTGTCACATACATGTACAACAATCTGAGCCCCCAACCCTCTACAAGACAAGCATGTTGAGATGGAGCATGCAAATTAAAATAATTATTTTACATAAGAGAATAATTTAAACTTAACTTGGCATTGTAAACAATTTTTACAAAATTAATAGTTTATGAATTTTTAGTTGAGCTTACCGCATATCGGATTCTGTCACCGCCTTGTGATTTCTGCTGCCCTTCTCAGGGGTCCCGGACCCTAGGTTGGGAACCACTGGCCTAAAGTCTTGGGTTATAAAGAAATAAAGGGAAATTAAGCCCAAGGCCGACAATTTTCAATGCAGTTGTATGAAATGGTTTACGACAAAAGAAAGTCTAATTAATAGGCTACATGTGGTTATTTAAATCAGTCTTAAAGTGCACCTATTTCATTGCTAAAAACAACGTTATTTTGTGTATTTGGTATAATACAATGTGTTTGCGTGGTTTATGATTAAAAAACACATTATTTTCCACATACCGTACATGTTTGTAGCTCCAGATTTCACTTTCTTCCTGAAATGCATGGATTTGAAAAGCCCTGTGTCCCTGATTGGCCAGCTAATCTGTACGTTGTGATTGGCCTGAATAGCTCTATTGTCAGCCGAAGTGTGACGCTCCTTACCATGTTTGAAAGATTTGGTCACAATGCAATGCTAACAGGATTTAACCTACAGGCTGTGAGTCCAAGCGGAAGGAATTATGATAATGTCGTCTTGTCTACATCACCAATCCCAGGAAGTAAACAGTTGCCTACAATCCGTGTGTTTGATGTAGTTCAAGAAAAAAGATTTACGTTGGAGACGATAACTTGCATCATCGTTTACTTTGGGGTTTGTACCTTTTGCATATCGTTAACATGTACTAATACACACTTACACACCAAAGCAAACGTAAAAACGTGAATCGGACGATAGGTGCTCTTTAAAATTATAAATACTGATTAAATTTACACCTTGAATGCACTGTAAGTTCCTTTGGATAAAGTGTCTGCCAAATGCATAAATGTAAGATGCAATTTCAGTAAAAAATGTAAAGCATTCATAAAATTGCTATTCTTTTCAGTCTCTCTCTTTCTCTCTCTCTCACTTTCTCTCTCTCTCTCACTTTCTCTGTTGACTCTCTATCTAGGTCATCAGCACCGCAGAGTGTCTCAGTAGCAGCGGTAGCTTATTTCTTCTGTCCAATAAAGCAGAGGTTTGTTTCACCAGATACGGCCTATCAACGGGATGACGATTAGACCATTATCTAATCACTCGAAATCCATAACAGTTGATGACAGATGTCATATGTAAGTTCCTCTCTTTTGATGCAGTCAACATGTTTACAGTAAAACATCCGAGCCATTAAACTGCAGAAAAATTAAAAACGAAATCTTTTGTTGATTGCCGAGACCTGGCCGTCAGGTTGCCCGCTGGGATTTCAGAGGTATAACCAAATCTCCCACAAGTGCCGGTGTTAAAAGCCCTCTCTGTGGATTTTGCATGAATGCAGTTGATTATTCACAGAGAGCCAAACAATGATTACAATCAGGTTGTATTACCGTGATCAACACGGTATGACGTTCAATCAGCGTCGACGTTGAGGGAATGAACGATAGCTATCTGGCTGTTAGCGCCGAATGGCTTATTCTTGCCAGAAACTCACAACACGTTTACTGCAAAATATGATAAGAATAACACATGAAATATTTAAAAAGACATTAACCAGCCCGAAAGGCTGAGATGTGCCTCTGTAGTTCTTTGTTGATGCCTGGGGGTTGTGATGGCCTAAAAAAAACCTCGTTCTGAATTGGAAGTCTCAAGACAAACAAGAGAGGGCTACCTGGAGTTATATACATTAAAGTCAGTTGGATTCCAGTTGCGTAAAATGCTTTCTTCTATCATTTGTTCTTACCTGCAGGGAAGCAAAAGTGGATTTAAAAAAAAAAGTAAGACAAGTTTTAGTCTTATACACTCACAGAGACTTGGGAAAGTATCACCTACAGTACAGTAGCAACCACCCGAAATTCCCTAGCAACCAACCGGTAGTAGTTGGCAACCATACAGCAACCTTATAACAACCACAGGAACATCGTAGCAGCTGAATAGCTATGTCCCATTCTAACTACACTGTACAATTCCTTGCTGCACTCAAATTTTAAGTTTATACAACTTGAATTAATCAGTCATTTCAACATTTTTGACTAGTTAGAAATAATAAATAAATAAAGTTACCAAAGTATACCAATGACTCTCCTAGAGTTAAACATTACATTTTTACCGTTTTGGAATCCATTCAGCCGATCTTCGGGTCTGGCTGTACCACTTTTAGCATAGCTTAGCATAATCCATTGAATCTGATTAGACCATTAGCATCGTGCTAAAAAATAACCAAAGAGTTTCAATATTTTTATATTTAAAGTAAAAGGACTTTGCTGCTGTAACATGGTTGCAGGAGGCGCAATGATATTAGGCGCAATGAAAATAGTCCCCTGCCATTGAAAGTAACTAAGGGGACTATTTTTGGGCATGGTAGGACAGCAAAGTCCTTGATTATTACCTCAGTATGAGAGTATAGTCCTAACCATATCTGCCTAGAAAAGAGTCAAGTTTTAAATAGGAAAAATATCGAAACTCTTTGGTTATTATTGAGCGCAATGCTAATGGTCTAATCAGATTCAATGAATTATGCTAAGCTATGCTAAAAGTGGTATCGCCAGACACGGAGATCGGCTGAATGGATTCCAAAACGGTAAAAATCAAATTTTTAACTCTAGGGGATCTGGAAAATGAGCATATTTTTTTTTTTAAACTGGAGTGTCATGTTAAGGCAAAGAAAACCCTCTCATATGATCAAAACCATTTTGCCACCTGTGTGACAAATTTACACTCGGTGGGAGCCAAGACACTCTTCCATCAGTTTATTAATCACCCAACAAGTACGAAACGGCATCGTTGCCCCTCGAAGATTTGCTGAACTCGAAGATTTGCTGAACGTGCGCAGCGGCTACGTGCTCCGCATCAAGGCCGGATCCGGCACTGCTAAGAGGCGGGGAGTCAGAAGCATCTCTCTGAGCAGTCCTGTTTTCATTTGTGTTGTGCATTGTCTAAATTGCTGTTCTTGCAGGCTGGGTCACGCTTCTGCTCACCGAAATAAGACCGTGACCCGTGAGCCGAGCGCCAGTTCAACACGCTGCTTTCTCACCGTGGCCCCCGAGCTAACAGTAGCTGTGTGCGGCAAATAGAAAATGATGAATGGATGTTGTGTGTTGGGTTTGTGTGTGTGTGATGGGAGTGATGAGCCGGCAGAAGAGGAAACTGTCCGTGCCACCACCACACACACTTTCTAAACCAAACAAGACTCGGGGGTCAGGCGTTCATCCTAACGCCGCAATCTGTCCCACAAATTGTTTGGTTTCAAAATGCACCAACTACAGCAGTAAAGGGCATAATGGTTCTTCATGCCTAGCGCTATTACATGTGCCCACTTATGGCCAGATAATCTGATGATGTAGTATAAAGAATTTGAAGCACAAAACATGTCCTTCCATCATACAGTATCAAACAAGCACTTTTCTTTCTAAATATGATGGTTCCTTTTTGTAATATTGCTCTGATGTTCCTACAATTCACCATATTAGAGTTTAAATGAATCAGTGTGATACTTTTATTTCATCTGTAGGCTTTTAAAATAGGTTAAAGGATAACACAAGCGCTATATATTACCCCCACATGTCAGATTTCGCGCAATAACCCGCCCTGCAATGACAATTGAAGACATTATGATTGCAGATTTTGCTCCATTAAAACTTCCTCAACTATGCAATGTTGAATGAAACTTTCTCAGACTAGAGAGTATCATCTTACATCTTACACGTATTAATATGCAAGTTATTTCTCTTTAAATGACACATTGAGTTCCAGTGATATATGACTGTGTTAAAATAACTTTTTTTATTTTTTGCATTCACCTTTCTCTTGTTTTGAATTTTGAGCTCACATATGATATATATATATATACAAAATCTGTTTTTCGACGGCGCACGATGCGAAGTTCGTCATAACATGTATGTAGCCCGTCATGTGTGTGGTTCATCATTTTAAAATATGTGTTCTGCGCGTCGAGTGAACCTATGTGCATCTTGTCAAAAAGTGAGTGCCTGCTGCACATGCGTCTGAAGGGTTTATAATAAAAGAGACACTCATGTTTACCAGATACTCGCATAATCTCATGTGTAATCTCAGAGTTAACTGTTAAGGGAGTGTCTTGTGTGTTTTTTGTGAACGTGAGCGTCTCTTTTGTCATGAACGGTTTGGACGCGTGTGCAGCGGGCACTAGTTTTGACGGAACACGTGATGCACATGGTTCACATGACGCAATAATCACATATTTTGAAAACACGGGCAGGACACATGGCACTTCGAACACATATTTTGAATTCGCGCCCCTCGGAAGAGCAGTTTCCAGCCGATATATGTAAATAAATGAATAAATTAATTAATTAATTGATATTTATTTATTTATTTATTTATCAGGTTCTTTAATTTCACTTTAATGGCAATCAAAAGGTTATTAGTAACTGAATTGTCTCATTTTGACAAATGTCACTTAAGTAATTTCTTGGTATTTGGTCTTTCGCTGCAAAGTGCAAAACCCTCTAATTGCATGCATAAAAGTAGAAGGTTCGGTCCATATCCAAATATATTCTGTAAACCTCCTTTAACCGGGTCAAAAACCTCTTGTACCTTGACGTACGTACGTTAGTCCAACCGTAAGTTTTAAACTTTGGCGCATATACTGTTATAACTCAATATACACAATATAGTCGACAGGCATGACGAATGGAACATTAAGCAATCACCTAGCAACCAGCCAGAATACCCTAGCAACGCCCTATTAATCACCCCAGTAACAGCAATTCGATGCAGTCAAGCACTCAATACCTTAACAACTGCAAAGCAATGACCTGGCAACAACCCATAACATCTTGGCATTACTACAGCTTTTTCCACATTTCCACATACTTACTTTTTGCAGCTGAATATATTTTTGTGTTTTAGTAGCATATTTTTCTTCATAAAAGACAAATAAGGGTCACTCTGCAGCTTCTTATATCTGAGTATCTAATGATGGGTGCACACTAAAAGATAATCGGGCTGATTTTGGGCCAATCCTTCCGACAATCCTAGCTATGTACCGATTATCTTAAAGGTTCTACAGATTATCTTATCTGTGAGGTGTGGTAAGAGTGTCCGAACCTGATCGGAAGAACGTCTGAGCCACCCCGATCGCGAATCGTAAATATTAAACATC
Source organism: Misgurnus anguillicaudatus (assembly GCF_027580225.2). Classification (NCBI taxonomy): domain Eukaryota; kingdom Metazoa; phylum Chordata; class Actinopteri; order Cypriniformes; family Cobitidae; genus Misgurnus; species Misgurnus anguillicaudatus. Next base: position 16,601,227 of record NC_073342.2, on the reverse strand, counting down.
TTTGTGGCTCCGATGTGTGGATGTGTGGACAAACGCCGCACGCTTTTGAGATTATCACGTGAAACGAAACAATATCCAATCAGAAAGCGAGATGATGGAAGACAGAGCAGTCATGGCACAGCACAAAGTGAAGTTGATGCAAAGTGAACTTGTACAGACTTGTTCCCGCTGTCTCCACGACTTCACCCAAACCCTTTTCTTAATTTCCCTTGAATTTTCTGTGAACTATCATTGAAATTTCTTTCTGCATATCGTCCGACATGCTTATTCTGAAGTCTCGCGATATTTTGCGAGATTCCTGTGTTCACAGTCAAGACTCTGGTTGAAAATCTGTTCGTGTGTGGTGTGCTGTATTTGATACATCATGGCACACCACACACTATAGGAGCAAAACGGTTAAATCTAGGATTTTTATCTTCATGTTTGTGGTCTATCACATTTTGGAAATCTTATAAGATGTAAAAAATATTTTGGTGTGTACCCAGCATAAGCATCCAAGTCGGCAGACCACTAACCTTTACAGGACATAGCTGTTTTCAGTATTAGTAGTAATAGCCAATATCTATTGGGTGCCAGACATGTGTGTACAGTATGTGATAACCTAGTAGGCCAAAAGTTTACTTGTAGTTGTATTCTGTCGTTAGCCCTTATTAGCGATGGTAGTAGCAAACATGCTTATTGCTATTAACCGAACTTGCAACTTCAGTTCTGTTTGTGGACACTTGAACAAGCATCATAATTTCACTAAATTATAAATTCGTTGGCCATTCTGTTTGCAATCAACGCTGCACGCAACCGCTTTCGCGCTTACATAAGCTCAATAAAAAGTCAATAAAACAACAGAGCGAAAAAACAGCAGTCCAGGAGTTAAGATGTTTCTTATAACCTCCAGGACGAAAGTGAAGTGAAAGTGCACTGCTAGCAAAATTACACACGATTGCATGTTAAATTATGATTATATTTGCAGAAAACCGTCTGCCGATCGATAAATAATAGCTTAGCTTTGCAATGCCTGAATCTGACCCATTATATCTTTACACAATTATGCATCTATTCTGGATCAAGTAGCTATTTTTACTGTTTATGGGTTTTAGATAAATGGGCAAGAAAGCAATTATTGTATATTTTAAGATGTAATATTGTTAAAATGTGGAGGGATGGGGAAAATACATTTTCATTAATATACCAGGATGTTACCGGGGTAAAATGTTATTGCTTTATAAGGGA